>NW_023270739.1:12471576-12645037 GCF_011800145.1 Mirounga leonina
ATAAATAAATAAATAAATAAATAAATAAATAAATAAATAAATAAATAAATAAATAAAATATTTTTTAAAAACTGAGCCATGTTTTCATGTCTTCTCCAATTCTAATATATTCCTTTAAAAAATAACCCTCCCCCAAAATCCCACTGTAGGTGTGCCTCAGTTTCCACTTCAATTAAATAAGAATTCCTGCTTCGGAAGGCCACGGTGAGACTCCTCTAAGGCCGATGACGGACGAGAGTCTCTGAGGAGACTGACGTGCTGATCAAACACGAGGCCGTCTTACTTCTGCCACCAGGCAGCACCACTCTTCCTTAACCCTCCTCAGCCTTGGTGCTCTCCCATCCGCCCAAACTACTCACTCTGTGTTTCTAGGGGCCTCTCCGGACTCCCCAAGTTCACCTGCTGGCCATGCTGGCTCCCCATTTGGACCCTGGGGAGCCTCTCCTGCAGACCTGGAAACTAGCAAGTGTCGGGGCCAAGCCCCCCAACTCTTGACCGCAGTGAGGAAGCCCCACCTGTCGGCTGGGGGATCCAATACAGAGACAAGGACGAGAAGGCCTGACTGCTGAGCCTCGCTGTCTCACTGGTTTGTGAACTTGACCACACACTACCTTTCTGAGCCTCAGTTTCTCTGTCTGTTGTAGTTACAATAACTACCACTGTGTGAGCCTCCATTTTGAACCACTCTGCTGAACTGCTCACATCCTCTTCTTGTAATTACTTCATACATAGGAATTATCATCTCCTTTTATGGATGGGGGAAGCAGGGCCAGGGAGAAAGACCTGGATGAAAAAGCTAAGAACTCTGCCTTCTTTTTGGCTAACGACACTCACTCCCTTAGCCGGTCCATGTGGCCAATGGCCTTGAGTGTCTTCCTCACCAGCCGGGGTCTCAATCACGGCAGAATGCAGGTGAGTCCAAGGTGACACTGATGTCATCTCCTGGAACGTGGCCTCCCAATGCCAGCAGCATCATCTTCAGGATGATTTGCCCCAAATCACACAGTTGGTAAGCAACGGGGCCCGGATTTGACCCTGAATCTAACCTATTAACTTATTTTTTTCTTCAATTTTTCATTCAAATATTACTTATTGGGCAACTACTACCAGACGCTGTTCTGGGCTCTGAAGATACAACAGTAAACAAAAAAACACAAAGTCACTGTTCACAAGCAAGCAACAAAAATAGAACTTAGAAGAATCCACAGGTGAAAGAATATCTTTAAAGAACGACAATTCGACTCAAAACAAGTCAGCAGTTACACCTAACCGTTACCTTACACTAGAATACCCGAAGTCACATAGGCCTTCAGGTCTCATTGCGAGTACTAAGCTGTGTCTAACATAATACCAAGCACACAACAGGTGCTCAGTAATGTTACTGCCCCTTCTCACTTCAGGAAAACTCAGCACAGAAAACTCTAAAGCGGTCACCGAGATGAATGAAGGCGTCATTATTGGCAACAGGCAAGAATTAACGAGGAAACCCCGGAGGTGCCCCAGTGGCGTCAGCTCAGAGATCACAAACTCACCAACAGTCCCCGGAGACTAGAAGAAATTAAAGCTAAGGTGTTCGGTGCCATCTCCTGTCGAAGACACATTCCACGTAAAAGCAGATCTCTGCTCTGAAAATGTCCCTGGCAACACCGGAGTTAACGTGCCCACCTGCATCAACAGGCTGTAAAAACTTCACTTTCCCTCGACCTTTGCGGGGGAGCACACCTACCACTACCTAATGCTGGCAGACGTTTCCTTCGTTTCTATTTCTATGATTACAACATTATTAAAACATATACAAATCTGAAAAAATTTTACTGGGGCCAAGGCTCCTCGCTGTGCACAGCATCTGATGTTATTTGCTTCTAGACATCACTGCCTTTTCTAGTTTGTGTGTTTGCTTTGCCGCCTCCGCATTTCTTCTCACTCCCTCTATGGGGGGATGGGGCCTCCCCCCAGAACCTCGGGAGCCAGCCACTCCCGACAGCAGGACCCAAACGGACTTCAAACTAGTCCGAACTTTGGAGATAAATCCCCAAGACATCCTTCTCTTCAGCAAAATGCTTTTTTCTTTCCTGTGTTAATTGATCCTCAAAAATCTTTAAAAAAAAAAAAACAACTACATTTTAAAATGTTGAAAGGAGAAACCTATTCATCCACAATCCCACCCCTTTCACATGTGAATACTTGTCCTTTTTCTGGGTGCTTCCCCGTCTAATGTCCACATGTGCACATATATGAACTATATCTCCAGTGGACGAACATACAGTTTCTACTCAATTTCCCCTTAACATTCCATTGTGCAGATTTTTTCCTGTTTTGCTAGCCCTCGTAGTTATCATTCAAAGATGCCCAGTGTTCCCTTGAGCTGATATACCTATTTTTATAATGTCTTCATGAACAAGTTGGTGCATATTTTTTCTCTCTTTAGAATTATTTCCTGAGAGTCACCTAGGAGGAGGAAAAGCAAGCACATGGGCTTAGGAACTAGCCAGAAATGAGTGCCCTGAATTCTGGCCTTTGAACTTTAGGCAAAGTCTCCAAACCTCAGTGTCCCCTTGTGTAAAATGTGGAGCATGATTATCTGCCCACCTCATCTTAATGATATGAGGTGTGGAAAGCTCTTAGCATAGCGCCTGTTCTAGAACCACGGAACCACCATGATTCCCAAGGACCTGTCTATGTCAGAGGCACTTTGTGTGTTTTAACGACACTGTAGGTGTTAAGCACACAGCCCGTGGAGCTCAACTGCCAGGTTGAAGTCTGATTCCCTTGCTGTGTGACCTGGGGTGAGGGACTCAACCTCCTTGAACCTGTTTTTTGTTTTTAATCTGCAAAAGGGGGGTGGTCATAACAGCACCTCATGGAGTTTCTATGAGATTCAAGTGAACAACACAGAGTGTTCACATGATAAGCACTGTGAAAGTCTTAGCTATTATAATTTTCACACCTTGCCCACCCCCAAGGCATGCTGCACTAGTCCCTTCTGTTAGCATTCTTTCGGTTTGATTCTTAGATCTTTTGGTGAGCAAAGAACCTTGGAAGCCGGGAGGACACTAATTTTACTGCTCCCCTTACAAGGGACTAAGCTCTGCAACCCTAGGCAAATTAGTTAACCTCATGAGCCTCAATTTCCTTCCTATATATAAACAAAAAGCTACCCCATGAAGTTACCAAGAGGATTAGGACAAAGAATATAAGCTCCTTAAGAGCTGACTGTACCAAAAAAAAAAAAAAACAAAAAGAGCTGACTGTACCTTATTCACCCCACCTGCATAATTTTAGTTCCCTAAAATTAGGATGGAGCTTGGCATAGAATTGCAGATCAATGAGGAGAGGGTGGAGGAAAAGGAATGAATAGCACCAGCAACCATACATGGCACCTAGAAGTGGCTCCGAAGAGGGCCAGCTCAGCCATAGTTAATCAAGTACTTACCTGCATGGAGCCGTGAGCCACGTTTCCTAGAAAGCAAGCAAAGAGATGCAGCGTTCTTCATAATATGAAGGATGGATTGACATATCCTTTTTTTAAAAAAGATTTTATTTATTTGAGAGAGAGAGCGAGAGAGAGCACGGGGGGTGGGGGGCTGCTTAACGTGCATGATCTCATTATATTCTCTTAACCCTGGAAAGTACAGTGTAGATGCTTTCACAACGAAGAAAACTGAAAGCTTCAGAGGGAGAGGGAGAAGCAGACTCCCAACTGAGCAGGGAGCCTGACAGAGGGCTTGATCCCAGCACCCCAAGATCATGACCTGAGCCGAAGGCAGACGCTTAACCAACTGAGCCACCCAGGTGCCCCAGATTGACTTACATCTTAAGTAAATATTTATTGAGCACTGACTTGTGCAAGACACCCTAGTAAATGCTTTGCCCTGGGCTAAGCCCAAATAGTGATGACACAGGGGGAAATCTTGAGAAACAAAGGAGGAAGCGTCAAGTAAACATGTAAAATAAGGACAGAAATATGTGTGCACTTTAGCGCACGTGGGTAAGTCCACCATGAGGCACAGTTACGACAGCCAGCTCTATGTGGGAGGGAAACCACCATCCCCCTTCCTTATGACCCTGTGTAGAGATGGCCTGGTTTAAAGAAAGCATGATCAGCTTTGGTGCCCTAACTGACCTCAGGGTGGATACCTCTTGCTATATGAGCCAATGTGTGTGACTGAAGCCACTGAGTGGCAGTTTCACTAAGAATAAACTGGGAAAGGAGCACATGGGTGGCTCAGTTGGTTAAGCGTCTGCCTTTAACTCAGGTCATGATCTTGGGGTCCTGGGATTGGGCTCCCTGCTCAGCGGGGAGTCTGCTTCTCCCTCTGCCTCTGCTCCACCCCCTGCTTGTGCTCACGCGCATGCTCTCTCTCAAATAAACAAATAAAATCTTAAATTAAAAACAGAAGAATAAACTGGGAAAGACCTGCCTAGCTCGCAGGTTTATGAGGTCATGTATTGAAAAGACTGAACACAGTGGAAGTGTTGTATAAAAGTTTGCTTTCTTCTCCTATGGGATCCTTACAGGGTGGGGGAGGAGAGAAGGCAAGTCTTGGAAGCTACTAAGGGAACGCAAGGAGAAGCACATGGAGCTCAAAGCACCTTTTGTTTACTGAGCTTTTATGACATGCCAAGGCCCTGTACTGACCCTTTTCAACACTTTACTTCATTTAATCCTCACAATACCCAGTGAGGTGGGTACTATGCATGGCCCTACTTTACTGGCAAGCAAACTGAGGCTCAGAGAGCTTACCTCACTTGCTGAGTTCATACATCCAGCTTACGGCCAAGCCAGTTCTCACCAAGCCTTTGGGATTCCAGACCCAGAGCTGTTAATGATTGGGTCGATGATTGCAAACTCCCCCCGTTAATGATTGTATCTGTGATTGCAAACTGTAACACGCTATGCAGATGGAAGGTGCTGTTTTATTTTAACACCAAGCTTTTTATGCTGAACCTATTATAAGGAAAATCATGCCTGTAAGTAAATAGATACGAAGCCCTGATCATGTGTGTAAGATGTCAGATTTGCCAAAGTAACTGGCAGGCGGGGGTACCTCCCCAGTGGTGGTGCCAGGTTGAGTTTAGAAGCTCGGGAAATGATTTGAGACGAAAGGCACAGAGTGCACCGAGGCACCCCTGAAGGAAGGAGCGCCCGTGGGCGTCCTCAGTCAGCAGCCTGTTGCCAAAGTGACATTGAGGTTCCATGGCAGCCAGACACCCACTGCCACCCTTGACAGTGAGCTCCCAAGAACCGCAGTGTGGACTGCTGTCTGCGCCCCCCATCAGGGATCAGGGATGATTTGGCCTCCTGAACTTCTTTAGGTAGTAGAGGAGGTGGGGTAGCATGGACATCTCTCGGGTTTTCCTTCTAACTCTAGGTTTGGGGAGGCAAGGAGGCAGCCTGGCTCCCAAAAATCAGAAAAATCTGTGTTCAAAACCTGGTTTGACACCCCACCTGTTTGGCCTGGACACATTAAATTGGCTCTTTGAATCTCAGTTTCCTCACTGTAGAACAGGGATCATGATACCAAAGTTTCGGTATAAGAATGAAATGAGGTAACATGTATGAGCAGTTAACACAGAGCCTGGAAGAGATGATACATTTTATTAATCTGTTACCCAGTTTCAAAAGGGGGGGTCACTTTACTAAAAATGAACCTAACAGGCTTGAAAATAACTCATTCAGTCAGCCTGACATCAATTACCAAAATGATTTCAATGTAGTTTCTTTTTTCCTTCCCATTCTTTTCTTCTCAAAAATGATCTATGTGTCAGTATATAGTCTTCAGGTACTATCTACAATCATACAGCTTTGGTGGAGCTTTTTGTTTGTTTTCTAATCTCTCAATACCATGAAAACCTCCGTACAACACCCAGACCTATAGGGAGTCCCTTTTTAGGTTGCTCATCTCTTGGATCCCTCTACATCCCCGGTGTGCTTTCCCAGCCATGCTCCAGGTGAGGCTCCCACCTGGTGCGGGGTGCCTGTGGGGCATGTCTGGGAGGACAGATCTCCCTGCTCCCAGCACCTCCTCGGCTGTGCCCGGGGAGGTAGCCCAGGCAGAGAGCGCCCTGACGCCTGGGCACCCTGAGGAAACCCCAACGAAACACAGAAATAATTCATTCTTCTAATCGCAGCAAAGTTTTCAAACTTTAAAACGGAGCCTTGATTAGAAGAAAAGCTGTGTTTTTTTTTCCAAAAGCCTGGCATTTCTGAAAAGGTCCCCTACCCAAACCACAGCAACCTCAAAAACTCTGCCCACTGAGTTGAAAATAAAAGTCCGTGGAGACCAAAGCCTCTCTCACAATAACCGCTCAATGCTTTGGAAATCTTCTTTCCAGTGCTTGGAAGTTTCAACGATTTAACTGAGGGCTTCTCTAGCCCTCTGGAATCTCTCTTCCATGTAAACGCCCAGGGCTTTCTCAGCCAACATTGTTTATTTTGTATGAGGTCAAATAATGCTTTTATAGAGAATCTACTTCACTTTTGGAAAAGGAGTCATTAAGTAGAAGAGATTAAACTCCTAGAAACAGAGATAATATAGCCTTTTTTCATAGTCACAGAAGGATGACACAAAACTAGTTGGTTTTCGGGGCGCCTGGGTGGCTCAGTCGTTAAGCGTCTGCCTTCGGCTCAGGTCATGATCCCAGGGTCCTGGGATCGAGTCCCACATCGGGCTCCCTGCTCGGCGGGAAGCCTGCTTCTCCCTCTCCCACTCCCCATTTGTGCTCCCTCTCTCGCTGTGTCTCTCAGTCAAATAAATAAATAAAATCTTAAAAAACAAACAAACAAACTAGTTGGTTTTCTTTTGGGTGGGATGAAAACTAGTACAGGCACATCCTAATTCCTAATTCCTCTCCCACTCTAGATGTATTATTGGCAGTGCAACGGGACCCAGCAAAGAAAACATGGCAAAGTATTTAAAGTAATCAGTATCACATCATAATTGAGTGTGTGCCACAGGCTCAATTCTGAAACTTTATAAAATCCAAACAACTTCAATAAGAACCCGGCTTACCCATGAGCATTTAGAATCAGTACCCAAATTAGAAGTACATTACACCCCCATGGACACCTCAAATCTAGACTAATCGTACTGAAAAAGATGATGTGGGACTCAAAAAAAATCACTCATGCTCATCTTTTAAAAATTATACATACAATAACTGTAGCATTCAAAGAAATCCCTTTCTTTTTTTTTTTTTTAAAGATTTTTTATTTATTTATTTGAGACAGAGAGCATGAGAGGGAGGAGGGCCAGAGGGAGAGGCAGACTCCCCTGCTGAGCAGGGAGCCAGATGCGGGACTCGATCCCGGGACTCGATCCCGAGACTCCAGGATCATGACCTGAGCTGAAGGCAGTCGCCTAACCAACTGAGCCACCCAGGCGCCCTAAAGAAATCCCTTTCTTCAAAAGTCTAATAATAGCGTGAAATGATTTCGCAGCGATCACAAGATTCAAAACAAATACGCTGTCGTAATTTTCTTCACGAAATGCATCTACGCCTCAAACATTAGATGCTGCTAGGGCAATTAGCAATCACTAGTCACTCTTCAGATTATTCAAATGACAGTTTAAAATCTAGTTCAAGAGTAGTTCCCTCGTGTTGACTGAGTGCATTTTCTCCAACAAGATGGATTCAGGGGATCAATGCTTATGAAGTGGTAATTCTCCATTCCGATTAAATAAAAATCTGCTGTGTTCACCAATCACATTTAGGCTGCATCTAAACAACACTGACCTTGAGCACAATGGGTTAACCAGAAAACACGCAGGACACAAAGTACTAATTAACCTTCACTGGACTGCAGCCTTTTCAGAGGCTTTCTTGTTATCCCTTTAAATTAAAACAAGACCATCACGACAATGGAAACCCACCGTGTCCAGATTCACCTGTCTACTAATAATTACTGATTGCTCAGAGGCAGATGATGCTTTTATGTTTTATTGGGGATTAACCAACCACACAAGTGGAAACTACTTCCAAACTATATATTTGGAAGTTATTCTGCTCTGAGGATCAGCTTGAACACAACAAAAACCAGATAATCTGCTGGTATAGGGCAACACAGCCCTAGTTACCTAGGTTTGGGTCATATTCAACTGAACACTGAATGGCCAAATTTCATTCTTTTCTGGTTTTATGATCTCTCTCTCAAAGTGGTTAACATTTCAAAAATTCAAAAATCACAATATAGATAAAAAGCACATGATAAAAGCAGAAACAGAACCGGTGAACATTTTGGTCCTTGCATTAAAAAAAGATGCAAGAAAGGCAAAAGAACGAAACTCTTTCTGTGTATCTTGCTAAACCGAGTTTCAGAGAATGGCTCGCTTGAAACCAAATTTTCCACTTCCTGGAAATTAAGGGTAAAATTGTTGTCTTTAAAACGGTGATGCCTACAAGGGGAAAGGGGGGCAGGAACGGAGAATGTAGGCCTTCCCATTCCAGAACGGGAAGGGTCTCGGGGGCTGTGGAGGGGCCTCCGGCAGAGGGGTGGAAGCTGGGTCCACTCTGAGGGCCCCGTGGAACTTTCTTCCAGGACTCAAATTCCAACCGACAGGTGTTGCCTCTACCAGGACACATTTTCTACTGCCTTTAACAAACTGGACAACACAAGGATGAAATCATGGCAAATGGGAGCACCTACTATGCCTTCTTCATGGGAAAGGTAGGGAAATGAGAATGAAATTAATCCCTCCTTCCAAACTTTAGAAAAGAATGATTTATCCTGACCTTAGAGCCGAGGCTCTATCTGTGCAGTACAGAAAACATCTGGAGATGCTGAAACAGTCTGCATTTGTTTCAGGATTCTTATGCCCTTTTCCCAACTAGACACACAGAACACAGCATAGGAAGACCAGATGAATATTTTTAATAATAATATCTGCCACTTACTGAGCAATTTCTAGAAGCCAGGCTTAACTTAATGTCTGTGATCTCATTATGTTCTCTGAGCCCTGGAACGCACGGTGTAGATGCCTGCACACAGAAGAATACTGAAAGCTTCGAGAAGTTAGGTCATTTGCCCTGGGTCACACAGCTAGAAAGCGACTGAGCTGGGACTTAAACCTTGGTCTGTCTGACAGCAAAGCTTATGTTCTTTTCATTAAGTCAGATCACATTCACCTCCAGTCATAGGTTAACACACGTCTGGGAATGACTTCTAGCTGCAATACACTGTTTGTTAAGTCACCTGAAGGCTACGTCTATTCACACATGGCCTCATGGCTTTTGCGTCTTTAGTTTAATCTTGCAGAGCTATGTCTGTATGTGAACACGAAGAAAGCTCTGACATTCTCAGTGACAAAGCAAATGTTAACTCAACCTCGAATGAATCCCAAAGACTAAAGTACATTTTACATCTGTAGTAAAGATATGAATGCTTTATCTCCCTATTTTTGCCAACAATAGTTAAAAATTCTGTCTCCACAGTTTAATGGACTATCCTGCCACTTTCATATAGGGACAAAATAGCAAGTCCTTTGCTTTCACTAAAATGATATATGCTTTACTGGACATCCTTTCCAACACAACCCTCTCCCTCACTAGAAGAAGGAGGAAGAGGAGGGGGAGGAGGGAAAAGACGAAGGGGAGGAGGAAGAAGAGGAATAGAAGGAAGAGGAAGAGGAGGAGAAGGGGGAGCAGGAGAAGGAGGAGGAGGAGAGGGAGGGGGAGGAGAGGGAGGGGGAGGAGGAGAAGGAACAAGAAGAAGTCATCAGTATAGCCTGTGACTAAGAGGGTGGACCACAAGTAGGGTAGGCCACCTACTCCCTTCATGGGTCTCCTTTATCTGCCCCAGAAACCACTGCATATAATGGAGCAAATCATAATTGTACCCATAACATATATTTTAAAATACAACTAATAAATAGAAGTAAAAAAAAAAATACAACTAATAATGCATTTATTTTTTTCAACTAATAATGCATTTAAAGCACTTAGTTCATGCCTGCCATGCGAAAGGCATGTAGCAAAGTTTTAAAACATAAATGCAAAGCTAGATTCAGCACTTGCACACTGCGTCAGGAAAAGTCAGGTGAGCACGGAGGATCTTGCTCCCTGAGCAATCACGGTCTGTCTTACCAGCCCAGCTTCTAATGCTCAGAAACTTACTGAACACTTTATAGCTCCTAGCTTCAATTTTTGTCTCTAGCCTGTTGGCGTCCCCATTTTCACTGTGAATAATAACAGTTCCTTCTTTATAGGGTTGTTGTGAGCACTAAATAAAAATGCTCAGTAGCGCAGCAGAGACATGTATGGACTAGGTTACCTATGGCCTCTTTCACATTTTATACAAGGGCCCTTTCAGATGCTTGGATCAGTTCCATTACAACATTGGGGCTCATCAAGAGTAAGCTTCCAGATCAAGGGCACCCAGCTTTATGGGGCCCCCAGAAGGTAGCAACCTTCCGGTCACCATGCTCTACCTTCTTCACCCCAGATGGTGGTTTTCCTCTTTATAGCACTTATCACTCACTGAAATTACCTATTTCGTGTGTGTGTGTGTGTGTGTGTGTTACCTTGTTTGTCTAGAATTTATGCTTCAGAAGAGCCCTGATGGCATTTTTGTTAAGCCCAACATCCAGGAGAGTGCAGGGCACACAGGAGACGCGTAGTTTTCTTAAATGACTAAAACAAACTAAGCTGTGCCCCAAATCATCATTCAACCACTCTGATACACTGTCTTCCATCACGGCCATCTTTTAAAATCCCCTCCAAATGAAGAATCACAGGACTCCTTCAGAGACGTTTTCTCTGGGGGCCAAGACTAAAACTTTCCATGCTTCTCTGCTTTCGCCCATACGTTGCCCTTCTCACCAAGTGGACTTCAAATCCATCCAAGGCCAGAGGCATCACCAAGCCCTGCCAGGCTAGCACTCTAGCGGGGCCCACGGGAGGTGGGCTGGCTGGGGCAAAGGGACAGGCTTTCCCAGTCTGGTCTCATAAAGGCTGTGGCCCCAACTCAAGTTCCAGACCCTCTTTCATCCTCCCAAAGGGACACTGCAGAATTACAGTAAGGCTTAAACGACTAGTATGTGAAAAGGGGCCTGTGATGGGGATGACCCGTAGGGGGTACTTGACAAGAAAGCACATCCTTTCATTCAGGCTCTAAGAGGCATCTACATGTCCCCTGGCACTCACAGTTCTCAGGGTGTCCACACTTCCCTCATCAAATGTACTGCAGTCCTTGACGGCAGAGACTGTGGCCTTGTCCATCCTGCCACCCAGAAGGAGCTCAGTGAGTGAGACTGAATAAAACCTCCGATAAATTCATGCTAAGTAATTTTCTTTCACTTTTACCTGATGCTTCCAAATCATCTGTCTTTGAGTTCATTCTCTCTCCCCTATAGCCTTAATAAAACCACACAGATATCTCAAGTAGAGTGGAAGGGGCAAAAAGAAGAGTAGACATTCCTTGCACATTTTCCATCCCGCAGAGCCTTGCAGGGGCAGCTGAAGAGGGTCCCAATTGACCCGCAGAACACATACGGTGGGCTCTCAGGGGCTTGTGCAAGTGGAGGTCTGCCCATCCAGCACCCCATGCTGTGATGTCACCATTCTATGCCTTCTCAGCCTTTTCTATGCGGACACCAAGGCAAATACACACACACACACACACACACACGCCAACTTGACTTAGAATCACCACCTTACTGTGTTAGAAATGGAAGAGAAACCCTGTGCTTGATTCAGGTCACAATTACATCCCTCTCTTGGAGTGCTTTAGAGGATCGATGTCCAGAAAAATGCTTCACAGAGTACCTGGCAGATTCCACATACGCAATACAGGCAGGTAACTGTATGGAAAAATTTTAGGTGGGCCCTAGCAATTTTTACATCCAATCCATTCAACTATAGATGAGGCAACAGAGTATCAGGGAGAAGGGAAGGATTCCTCTGCTCAAATTATCACCAGGAGGGGTGGCTAGGTGTGAGAAGACCCTCACCTCTTTCTAAAAGTTTGTGCAAGGGAGAATGGAGTCTGGTTTTTCCTTTGATGGCAACATTTCCCTACTTTGGCCAGTGTGTATACCTCTCCCACAGAGGTGAGGGTCTGTGATGTTGGCTTCGTCATCTGGAGGCATTTCAGTGTTTCCTAAACTGATGCTGGGCATAGCCCCCCAAAATTCAGTGTCTTAAGGAATGCACCTTAGGTATAATTAAGAAAGGAAATTATAGACTTTTAAAAAGTGGTTATCCAAGGTCCTTCTTGACTCTTAAAATCCTAATAGATGACTCACCAAAATATTTTAGTATATTATTAGTGTGGGGAGAGATGCACTAATTGTGCAGTGGGTCTCAGTTCAGATAGCTGTAACCAGCTCACGTATGCTTCCTGGGTTCTACAAGTGAAGAGGTATCCTGGATTCTATCATAAAGAGGTTTGTATCTAATTTATCAGAAAATCCCAGACTGTAAGCTGTCTAAGGTTTCATTTTACAGACAATGAAAATCTGAAAAAGCTATATAAGATTTACCTAAAGTAACATTTATGAGCGGCTAAGTCGGAATTATAACTCAGAGCTTTTCCCACTTTACAAAGGAGGGGAAAAAAAAACTGGATAGGATCTCCCCGTTCCCCTACCCCCAGATTTCAGACCAGGCGCCTCCTTCTCTCCTCTTTCCCACCTTGTTCTATCCCCTCACCCTTTTAAGATTGAATTTGAGAAGGAGCGACGAGAAATTCATCCTGGGTGACCTCCGGGGCATGAGGAAGAAAAGCCAGAACGGCTCACGTGGGTGAGCTTGTGGCTCGTAGGGGAGGCGGGCGCGCTGCCCAGCTGGTGCCTAACCTCGGGATGGGGAGTGAGGCTGCAGGAGAACCTGGAGAGGAGGAGTGGGAGGAAGGGCGCACAGGTGGGCACAGAAAAGGTGTAGCTGGAGCGAAATTAGAGACCCCGGCGCCTCTGGGGTGCAGGTCAGTCCAGCTCTCACACGGCGGCGGGAAGGCCCCGAGCAAACTCCTCTCTCCAACTCGCACTCGGTCCTTTGTTGTCGGCCTGTGTCGCTGGCTCCCGCTCATGCCCTCCGGTCCCCCGCCCCCCATGAAGTCACCCCAACTGCACTCATAATATTTTGCTTTGCGCCGGGTCTGTTTTCCACCACCAACTTCCAGCGGTCACCATGGCGACGCGCCGGGGAGGGGGGCGGGCAAGGCTAAGGAAACCCTAGGGCCTAGCCGCGAGGCGGCCCCTGCAAACTTTTCCGGGTCTCCGGGTCCTGCGGGCCCGGTGGGAAAGCGCGCTGTCCCGGCCGCCGCGCGGAGTCGCTTGCGGGGCTTCCCGGACCCGCCCTGAGCGCCGCGTCCGCGCCTGCGAGGGCTGCAGCCCCGGCCTGGGGACCCCGGGACCACGCGGCTCTCACTTGACCCTGCTGCCCAACTCACAGACGCCGGCGCTTGGCAGGTGGCGAGGGTGGGGGCGCCCAAAACCCGCTTGCCGGCCACACACACACACACACACACACACACACACACACACAGGCCCGGGGAGGGAGAGGACAGCCTGCCTCGGGCGCAGGAGCAAAGGGCAGACCCCGGGCCCTGTGCTCCCTTGAGCCGGCAGACGGGGTGCCCCGGGCGGGAGACGGCTGCTCCTCGCCTCGGACCGTGGCTAGGAGAGGATGGAGGAAGCCCGGGCCCTATTCCCACCCGGGCGCTCTCTGTCCCGGGGGCCCCAAGCCAAGGCCACTGAATGTCCCCACCTGGGGGCCCACGGGGCCAGGTCAGGCCTTGTGCTGAGCCGGGGCCTGTAGACCATCGTGCCTTCCCGCCGTTGTGGCCCGTGGTGCTCAAATCCGGCTCCAGGGGTACTTCGGCCGCCCCAGCTCTGGATTCTGGATCTCGGGGTAAAAAGTGGTAGAGGCAGAAATTTCCAGTGCGGGCTCGGCAGTGCCCCTCTCTAACGTGCCATCCCGTTTAACAAGAAACGACCCTTCTGTTGCGTAGCCGACCAACTCCGCCCCGGCCCACTTGGCACAAAGTTCTCCGTGGTGGCCTAAAATTCTACCTGCTTTTCTCCCTCGTTCTCGAATTTCCGGGTACCTTGAGTAATGGAGCAACGCTCGCCTGGGCAGCGCAGCCCGCCGTGGAGCCACAGGGCCAGGCCCGCGTGGCCGCCGCGGGTGGCTGGCGAGGCGAAGGTGGGCCCGGCGCGGCTCGGCGCCCGCCGGCGAGCTGCGTGGGGCGGCGGCGTGGGGCGGCGGCGTGGGGCTGCGGCGCCGGCCGGGAGCGCCGTGCGCCCGCCCCAACTGCAAACCGCGCTCCGGCCGGGCGGCGCGTCGACGGCCCCACGCGCGCGCCTGCGGCCTTCGCCGTCCGCCCGCGCTCCGCTGCGCGGCCAGTCCCCTGGGAGAGGGGCTCCGCTTTGTCGCGCTCCGCCGCGAGCGCGCCGGCTCCCCGGCCTCCTCGGCCTCCCCCGACGGCGCCATTGTCTTAGCCCCACACTTGAGTATTTGGGGAAAACTGGAGGGATATATTACCGACTCGGTGCGCGGAACAAAGGGGCGCGTTTTCTCAGGTCACGCTGAAGTGGCCCCGAGGCAGACCACTAGAGCCCCGGCCCTGCAAAACGGGTCTCCCGGGCCCGAGGCACTTGGCGGGGATTTTCCTTTTATAAGAGTAGGGGACGGAGGCCTGGCTCCCCGGCCGGTCTGATCCCCGGACGCTCCCGACTTCGCCCCAGCACTTGCCGGGAACCGGTTGTTGGGAGCCCTTTCAGGATGAAATAGTGATCATAATACTCGTGGTTCTGGCCGCACGCAATCTGCTGTAACAGGAGCAGAATCGAACTGCTCCTTGGAGCGCTTGTCTCCCCGAGCGGGGAGAAAGGACCTTTACATAACAAGGGAAACTCTGAAGAAAAGCTAATTGGATTAAGTTCTCGGGTTGGGAGGTGAGGGGAGGCTCCTGGACCGGACCGCGCGGAGCCGCACTTCCCTAGTCGTCGGTTTTGACACTATGAAATGTCACCTGGTGAGCCCCGTGTCATTTCTTCACGCTGCCATTGCCCCAAACTTCTATTTTTATTTCAGGATGGCGATCTGAGGATGTCTCAGAGTTTCGGAAAAGGGAGCGGAGTGGATGTGGAAAAGATTTCTGTTTCAGAACCCGTTTGGGGTGTTTGCAGTTGGGATAAAAGTGACCAGGTGCCTCCACGACCACCAGCTACATCGAGGACAGAAAACAGTACGTTTCCACACCCCATAACCCTCCCCCAGAACGCACAAGGAGGTCCAGTCAAGTGGAGAGGGCAGTTAAAACCCCTAACTGGGGCTTGGCTGGTGTGGGGTGTGGGGAAACCCCAAGTTCCTTCGTGGGCCCCTTGTGAATACTTGGCTTCAAACAATGTAGACATGGGTTTAATTTTGTTCAAGGATATTTGCTTCCAAATTTGGGGTGCTCAGGAGGTATGTAATGGTGCAAGCGCTTGACATAAAAATATAGAGGGAGGGGCTTTTTTCCTTCTGTGGAGCTTTCTATACCGCCAGCAGAGAGCACCCCAGCAGGGCCCAACGCGTACCCGCAGCCGGGCGCGCGCTGCAGGCGACCCTCTCCTTGCCTCGGTTACTTTGTACAGTAAGGAAGACTGCAGGGCTCGGCCTTTCCCCACTCTGAGGGGGCCTACACCCACTCAATGGGAGAGGGACTTGGCTCTTGGGATCAGAGATAGGCAACCACCCAGGAAAACGGAAGATTCCCCTGGCCCGAGGGGGTGGTTGTCCTGGCCACCAGGGCCTCGGCAGAAGCCTGAAGGGGTTCGAAATCCCTGCGCGGACCGAAGAAAGACCATCTGGGGCGATGCCGGGATGACCTCTACCCCCACCCCACATCTATTTCCAGCCTGCTTCGGGGGGAGGCGAAGAAACATTCTGGTGGTGTTTGTTTCTTTGCTCGGGGAAGGGACCCGAGTGTGTGAAGGGATGGCCGAGGCTGGAAGGCACTTGTTGCTCGGGTCTGCTCCTAGACATCATCCCCAGCATCCCCAGCATCTCGTCAAGCTGCGGCCTCGGCCCCGGCTGCGCTCACCGCCCTGCTCCTGCCTCTCCCCGACCGTATCTCCCCAAGACTCCCCGAGGCTGCGTCTGGGTGGCGGTGGGAGTGGACTGGTTGGGGACTGTGGCTGGGGAGGGGGGGGCACTTCCAGGGAGCTTCTTCCACCTGGAAGGAGCGTAGGGAGCATAGCTCAGATCTAGAAGTTTGGCGGCTCCTCCAAGGTAGTAGAAGTGAAAGGTGGAGAAAGTTCTGCTGGAGAACCAAGACGCCGGGCTTTTTCGTTGTAGGAGATTCCTTGGCTTCCTCCCTCAGTTGTTACCGACCGCCGCGACCCCAAAACCTGACGCCCACAGCCCCCAAAGTGCCGAGCAGTTTTGCAGACCCTGACACCAGGCCTCGCCGGCCGCACTGCGTCCTGCCCTCCCTCTAGCAGAGTCACAGCCCCGCAGCGGAGCGCGTCGTCGGGTGCCCCTTCCGGGCAGGGAGGTTACACCCCGCCTCGGACGGCCCGGGGCTCCCACCTCCGACCCGGCGCGGATTCCCCAGGACCACCGTGTTCGCCGCCGTCACTCCCTCCAGCTGCGCGTCTCCACCAGTCGGAGCCTCCGTCCCCACCTCCCAGGCGCTGTGCGAAGCCCTCGCCCTCCCCCGCCTCTGGGGAGTTCCGCTCGGCTTCCTGGCCCGAGCCACCAGCCTCAGTGCGCACCGCTATTCCGGGGCCCCCAAACCCGGGGGAGGAGCCGGGCCCGGGAGGGGGCGGTCGGCTCGCAAAGTTTCTGCGAGCGGCACCTCGAGCTCGCCGCGAGCCAGAGAATCTTTACGTAACTTTGTGTTCAGGACAAGCAAAAGCGCGCTCGTCAGCGCGCGCGCGCGCGCACACACACACTCACACATTTACACACACAATCACACCCTTACACACACACACACTTACACGCATCCATTTACATCGCACATTGCGACGGACTGAAAACTTGTGCACGCTCTCCGTTATTTCCTAGGGTTCCACTGTCAAGTTGACCCTTCTGAACTTTTTGAAACTCTTTCTGAAGTTCCCCTTCTCCCTTTTCTTTCCCTCCCAATGTCTTCCCCCCACCCCCCACCAGTAGGACTGACCTGTGGAATCCATGTCGGGTTCCTCCAGTAACCCACAATGCATGCTCTTCCCATGGACAGCACAGGCGCCCCCCAAAAGTCCTGATGTTTGGGGATCCCCTGTGCTAGAGATGCCCAGGGAGGAAGGGAGTCGGAGAGAAAAAGAGACGTAGAGAGTGCAAGGGCAAAAGGATAGAGGAGGAAAAGAAAAGAGAAAGAAGAAAGAAAAGAGAAAGAAGAAAGAGGAGAGAAAGAGAAGGGAGAGAGGGCAGAGAAGGGGGAGAGAGAAAGAGCGAGCGAGCGAGGGGACACTCAGTAATCCAGCCGGGCAAAGCCAAACCCGTCAAAATGTTTGCGGATGTTTCATGGGAAAAAGCATCATTTTATAGGAGCCCCGATGGGAGCAATGTCATTGATAGGCCAGCCGGCCTGATGAATGGCCGCTCGTCAGATGGGGCCGTGGCGAGGCGCACTGTGAAGCCCATTGTGGGCCTGTTTTGAATAAGAAAAGCCGCCTCCGAAAAGGGGGGCTCAGAGCGACGCAATCCCAGCCCTCCGACTTCCCCCTTCTATTATAGCATTAGCAACGTTTTTCTTATTTAAAGTTCCAGAGGCCTTCTCCAGCCTTCGCCCGGCACTCATTATAGGCGAAATCAAAATTGGCTTAGATGTGGCCCCCTCCCCCCTCCCCACCCCTCCCCCGACCGGGCCAGGCGGAGCGGTGGGGGGCGGCAGGGGACTCCGGGGAGCCTGGGGAGTCGCCTACGCGGCCACGAGTGGACCCCACTCCTTTCCTTCTCCTCTTGTGCCCCCCTCCCGGTTTGGTCCCGGGTCAGATTTTGAGTGGGGGCCCTGGGAATGCGGGAGGACGTATGCTTCGACTCCCTTCCACGCGGATCCGCGGACACGCGTGGAGGAGTGGAGGAAGCTGAGGGTGAAAGGTGGGGAGGAGAACTGCAGCCCTAAGACCCCAGCCCCCAACCTGGGCGGTGAAGAGGCCGCCTGGCGGGGAGGGCGTGAGGGGCTGACTTGTCTCCTCCAGAACTTTCTGTCTTCCCCTGGGTTTATCCATCTCCTTCACCGAGTCTCTCCCCTTTCCCTGCCTCGCTCTCGCTCTCTGCCTGTCTCCCAGTCTCTGTCTCTCGTTCTGTCCTTCTCTCGTCCTCTGTGTCCCTCTATTTCTCCTGTTTTGGCTGCCTGTCTTTCTGTCCAGCCCCTGCCCCCACGTCTCTTTGTCTCTCCCTAGGACTCTGCCCCTCTGTCTCTATCCCCCTTGGTCTCTCTGACACCCCCCTCCCCGCCTCTTCCCGTAACTCTGTCAGTCTGTCTGTGTCCCAGACCCTCCCTCCCTCCCTCCTCCCGCCCTCTCCCCCGCCCCCCAGCCAGCCGCGAAGTTTGTGAGAAGCCCGGCGTCCAAGTGGGGACACGGTTTTCCCAGGGACCCCCTCCTCGGCTGAGTTTAAAGTGCAGAAAGAGGGGGGGGCGAGGAGCTGGGGGTCTGGAAGTGGAAGTGGGGGGGCAGGCTGCGTCTCTTAGGGCCCCGATAAAGTGGCCGTTCGCGGGCCGGCAGCGCTGTGATTAGAATATGAATGGGGCTCGGCAGGCGGAAGAGAAAGGCGGATTACCCCGGGTGCTTTGACCATGGACAGAGGCAGCGCCGGCCCGGCCGCGGAAGGGGCGGGGCGCGCGGGCGGGGTCCCTAACGCCTGGCGAGGGGGGTCTCTAACCCAGGACCCCAAGCTGGTGCGCCTTCCCGCGGTCCCTCGCAAAGCCCCCCAGTCTGCCCTCCAGGAAGGGCTAAGTGGGACAATGTGGGGGGAGGCACAAGGGGCCAGCACGTGCCGAGTTAAGGTCACGGTGCGGGAGGAGGGAGGCGGCGGCGCGGAATGCGGGCTGGACAGAGCCCGGGTTTGGCATATTTCAGAGCACTGGGTTCGAATTCCGACTCCATAAATTCCTTAATCTTTCTGGGCCTCGGCTTCCTCGTCTGTAAAATGGGGCAAAGATGTCCGCTCTCAAAGTTAGGGGGTTAGAGTCAATGAGGCAGTGGATGGGGCAGGAGTCGAACATTTGCTCTTTACCATCCACCCCTCCCAGCACGTCGCCGCGTGGCCCGCTCCTTCCCACCCCCCTGGTCTCAGCTCAGGGTCGCCTCCTTGGAGTGGCTGTGCCTGAGCACTCTGTGCGGGTCCCCTCTGATTCCGTCCGCTGCCCCGTTCATTACCCGTTTGTTTCTGCGGGAACTTTGTTCACAGGACCCAGAACAGAGCCAGGCATTCTTTCCAGCTGCGACGGTTGACGACCAGAGAACCGATGAAAACCTGTGGCGACCGAAGCTGGCGGTGGCGATCGCCGCACGTCGTCGTGGTGTGCGTGGCGGTGAAGACACCGGGGTTCGGAGTCCGAAGATCTGAGCGGCCAGGTACACCTCACCCATCCTCGATTTCTCCCTGAGCGAAATGGGGCGAATGATAAAAGTCTCCTTCAGTCGCCTGCAGGCCCAACCCTGGGGTAGAAGACTGGCCTGGGAGCTTGATCAGGTGCATGCTGGTGGCAGCGGAGAGCTGCCACCACCCCGAGTGTTGGGGGTCCCCGGGACAATTCTTGAGGGATGCTGGGGGGGCAAGGTGGTCTGTTATTATTTTAATTATACACGAAAAATGGAGATGGGGTGGGCCGGGCTGGCAAGGAAAGTGCAGAGAAAGAAGTCGCAGGTGGGTCGGGCAGGGCTGGTGCACGGGGGCTCCTGCCCGGTGCTATCTAACCTGGAATGGCACTAGCTCTCCCCACTGACAGTGCTGCAGCACCCGGGGGCTGAAAGAAATGCAAACCAGCACGTATTCATTCATTCCTTGGCAGATTTTTATTGCGCACCTATTATGTGCCCACCACTAGTCAGTCTAGGAGCTGGGGATACAGCAGTGAAGAAAGTAGGCTTTAAAAAAAAAAAAAACCCTGCCTTCCTGGAACTTACGCTGGAACGAAGGGAAAAGCCAATAGGTAAAATAGATAATTAGATTATATAGGTTGTCCAGTGATGAGTGCTATGGAGCAGGTGGGACCAGGGAGGACCTCTCTGAGGTGGTAACACTTGAGTTTCAAAACAGTGCTATCCTAGGGGCTGGTAACAAGGGTGTGTTCATTGGTGGAAATTCACTGAGCTGTGTACACTTACAATTTTGTGCATTTTTCTGAATGTATTTCAAACCTCAATAAAATCCTTGTTCAGATTCAGTAACATCATAATAGGAATAGCTACCATTTACTCTTTATGTACAGACTGTGCTTCCCCTGTGGTAGGCATTTCCATGCATTATCTCATTTAATCCACACAGTATAACTAACATATAAATATTGTTGTTGTTGTCCCCACTTTTCAGAGGAGGACAATTGGGGTTCACCGTGGCTCTCTTCCCCTTGGACACAGTCACGAACAATGCAGTTTTTATTCTACAGAGCTCGAAATCTAAAGCAAATATAGCAAAGCCTGCAGTAGGGAGAGTGTGGGTGCGATGGGGACCAAGAGGGGAGGCCGGAAACTGAGCCCGGGAGGCTGGTGGTGTTGAGGCAGGCCCCTCGAGGAAGTGGAAGCCAATGACTAAGCCAGGAGCCGAACACAGCAGGCAAAGGGGTGGAGGGGTGTTGCAGATACCCTCCCTCCCTCTTCCTTTCCATCTCTGTCTTTCTTTTTCTTTCTTCCAGTACTGAACAACCAGTCATGTGCCAGGCTTTGCTCTAGGTAAAGGTTCAGAGGTGAACAGGATAGACATGGGTCCTCTCTCCCCTCCACCTCCTGGAGTTTACATTCTATTGGGAGAGCTCACAATTAACAAACTAAGATAAACAATAATCCTGCC
Source organism: Mirounga leonina (assembly GCF_011800145.1). Taxonomy (NCBI): domain Eukaryota; kingdom Metazoa; phylum Chordata; class Mammalia; order Carnivora; family Phocidae; genus Mirounga; species Mirounga leonina. The sequence goes on from NW_023270739.1 coordinate 12,492,523, forward strand.
TTCATGGATCTTACGTTATAGTAAAGACATGCGCCCAACCTTATGTTTGTTAATGATTCATTTGCTAATTATTTAATTATTTCAATAATAATTGAATAATAATAATAAACACTGCCTGAGCACCTTCTATGCACCTCTGCGAGTTGTGGGGATAAATAGTCTGATATGACTCTGTTTATCTTAAGTCTTGGTTCAGTGAAGGAGAAAGTCAAGAACTATGAAACAGTTGGATAAGTACTCTACAACAGGGGTGTCTGAGGTTGCTATGGAAGGAAGGGACTTGCCCAGCTCACTCAAGAAGCTCCTGAAGGTTAAATTGATTTCTGCCCACAACTGTCTTTTATAGTCAGAAAATGCAAATAGATAGATGTCGAGTTTTAAAGGATAGCAGTTTGGTTTCTTGCCTTCTAAGTCACTGGACACTCAAATGTTGGTGTGCAGCAGAATCAGCAGGAGAACTTGTTCACAATACACACTGGTGAGTCCTTTGTGTATTCAGGGGATACAGGGATTCTGATTCAGAAGGTCTCCAGTGGGCTCAGTAATATGTACTTAAAATTTTTTTATTATTACAAAATTTCAAGCAAATATAAAAGAAGAGGGAATATGAACCTCCATGGACTATAAGGTAACTTCAATTATTATCACAATGTGGCTACTACTGTTCCATCCATAATTCTATCCTATTACACTCCCAATCCTACCCCAAGAATAGGTTAATTTTGATGCAAATTCTAGACATCATATACTTTCATCCATAAATACGCTAAGTATGTACCTCTAAAATAAAAGATTTTTACAAAATCACCATCATATTACCATTATCACACCTAAAATATCAACAATAATTCCATAACCAAAATCTCACTGTTCAAATTTGCCTAACTGCCTGAAAATTTTTTAAGTGTTGGTTTGCTTGAATCAAGATCCACACAAGATCTACACAATGCATTTGGTTGCTATGTCTCTTAAGTCTCTTTGAATCTGGAGATTTTCCCTCCCTATTTCATTCCTTCTCAGTTATTTGTTGACAAAAGCCAAGTTGTCTTTCCTGTTGTGTGCCCAGCATTCTGCACTATGTCCATTGCATCCCTGCTGTGTCACTTAACATGCTCTTCTGTCCCCTATAGGTCCTGTAAATTGTTAGCTGGGCCTAGAGACCTGATCCTTTTCAGATTCAAGTTTATGGCAAAAATAGCACATTGGTGGTGATGTGTACTTCCTATTGTATCACACGGGGATTCACATAGTGTCCCTCTGGGTTATTGAGAAGATGAGAGGTTCAGGTGTTATCAGGCCCTAGGTTCTTTCCACTTATGCTCAGCTTCCTGCTTTTCTTTTCTTCTGCTCTTAAGGACATGATCACAAGTTCATTTATTCTTCATGAGCACAAGACGGCTGTAATTGTTAAAGTACCACAGCTTCCCTCCCACACTTCTCAAAGACTGGAAGGAGAAAAGAGAGTCTGTCCCTTCCCCTGTCCTTTTTAAGAGTAGGAAAACTTTCTCAGAAGCCTCTTGGATAATTTTTCCTCCTGTCCCATCAGATAACTGATTTACCTGTCCATCCCTTAACCAGTAACAAAGGGCAAATAAATACCATGGGAGGCTAAGATGAACCATAATTCTCCCCTAGGGCTGAAGAAGGGTCCATCTTCCTCTAAAACACACAGACATCAGGTACATGAACCAAATCTGTGTTCAGTTGCCAAGGAAGAAGGGGAGGCATGAGTAGCCAGTAGTGACTGCCATACCATTCAATAGAGGATCAGCCTTGCATAACTTCATGCTGTGTAGCGGGAAGGGCTCTCTGCTCAACTAACAAAACATACATCTTGTCCATGAATACCTTCACTTCAGGTTCTTGCCTTGCGGGAACACATGACCTCCACATTTTCCTGTTTGATTCCATCAATAGTTCATTTGTGAGAAATAATATTCACTGAGGATGGCAAAAGATTTGTGCTCCACCCATTTCTCAAGATGGAATCTTCCAAACTTGGGTTTGACAGGTGTAAAGAAGACCTATGTCCTCAGCCCTGCAAAAACCTCTCTCCCTTCTTGTTCATGAGAAGAACTGATTTACCAGAGTGAAATGGGTTACTCTTGGGAGCCAGTGCTCTTGCTTATAGTAGACGGGTCATTCTCAGGAACTATGCATTGAATAAATGAGTGAATGTCTGCTTTTAAAATGCATAAATGACTGGAAGAAAATTATTTACACACTTAATGCAATTTCAAGAGAAATTCCAATGTGGTTTTATTTCATCTGGAAGTGTAAGTCAGTGCAACTGGTAAGAAAATTTTTATCTTTTTAAAAAATTATTTTTGCCTTTGTTAAATAACGAGGTAACACATGTATGCTGTGTAACTCAAATTATATGAAGGTGTATTAAAAATTAACCATCTCCTTTCTCCCCTATAGTCCTATTGTGATAACATATTAATGATTTGGTATATGTGACTCCATACCTTTCTCTAGGCTCAAACATAAATTAATAATTGGATAAGAACATTTCAGTTTGGTTGTACCATAATTTCTCCAATGTCCCTTTTTGAATGTCATTGGGTTGTTTCCAGGTTGTTGGATTTTTTTTGCTATCATTGGTTATGTTAAAATAGACCATCCCTGCGCATATATTCTTAAGTACTGATGCTTTTATTTCTATCAAATAGATTGTTGTGAAGGGCAATGTGAGGTCATTTAATATTTCAATGACTTTGAAGGATTGCTTTCCCCAAAAGTTTAACAGTTCACACTTCCACCACCAATGTGAAAGAGCCAGTTTCTGCATGCCCTTACATGCACTGAATGTCATTACTTTAAAAAATTTTTTAGTCAAATATGTAATAAAAATGATGAATAATTGTTGTCTTAATTTATATTAGTGGGGTTCAGTGCCTTTTCGTGTATTTATTCAATTTTTGCATTTTGTCCTTAAAGAATTGCTTACTTCTGTGTTAAGCAGCATTTAAAATGGCCCCCAGGGACCACACCTCTGGTATTCATATACTCATGTATTCTCTCTCCTTGAGTGTAAGTTAAATCTAGTGATTTGTTTCTAATGAACAGAGTTTGGCAAAGGTGATGGGATGTCACTTTCAGGTTTTTTTCCACTCTATCGTTTGTGCTTTGAGGGTCTTATTTAAGAAATCTTCCTGTTGTCCCTGAGATTATAAGAAAATGTTTTTGTTTTTTTCTTTCATTAGCTTAACCTTTTCACCATTCCATCAGAGACATTTAATCCATCTGTAGTTCATCTTTGTAAACAATTTTTTTCAATACAGTTAACCTTTTTTTTTTTTTCCCACCAAAACTTTTGTCTCAGTCAGCTCAGACTGCCATAACAAAATACTGCAGGTTGGGTGGTTTAAAGAACAGAACTTAATTTTCTCACAGTTCTGGAGGCCAGTAGTCCAAGATCAAGGTTCTGGTTGACTTGGTTTCCTGGGAGGATTGTCTTCCTGGCTTGCAGATGACCAACTTCTCTCTGTGTCCTCACGTGGCCTTTCCTTGGTGTGTGTGCCTACACAGATGAAGAGATCTTTCTCTCTTCCTCTTCTTGTAAGACCAGTAATCCTATAGGATTAGGCCCCCACATTTATGACCTCATTTAACCTTAGTGACCTCCTTAAAGGTCCTATCTCCAAATACAGTCACATCGGGGGTTAGAGCTACAATATATAGATTTGGGGGGGCTGCCGCGGGGGAACACAACTCAGTCCATAGCAACTGTTAAATAATCCATACTTTCCCAGGGGTTGGTGGTGCCCCAACAGTCATATTCTAGTTCCTGTACATGTACTCTCTAGTCTTTTTCTGCCATCTCTTCGCCTGTCCCTGATCCGGTGCCACTCCATTTTTATCACTATGGCTCTATAACATCTTTATATACTTGCTATATAAGCAAGTTCTCCCTTCCATTATATTTTTTAAAATTTTTTATTGTTATGTTAATCACCATACATTACATTAGTTTTAGATGTAGTGTTCCATGATTCATTGTTTGTGCATAACACCCAGTGCTCCATGCAGAACATGCCTTTTTAATACCCATCACCAGGCTAACCCATCCTCCCACCCCCCTCCCCTCCAGAACCCTCAGTTTGTTTTTCAGAGTCCATCGTCTCTCATGGTTCGTCTCCCCCTCCGATTTCCCCCCTTTCATTCTCCCCCTCCTATCTTTTTTTTTTCTTAACATATATTGCATTATTTGTTTCAGAGGTACAGATCTGAGATTCAAGTCTTGCACAATTCACAGCGCTTACCAGAGCACATACCCTCCCCAGTGTCTATCACCCAGTCACCCCATCCCTCCCACCCCACCCCCCACTCCAGCAACCCTCAGTTTGTTTCCTGAGATTAAGAATTCCTCATATCAGTGAGGTCATATGATACATGTCTTTCTCTGTTTGACTTATTTTGCTCAGCATAATACCCTCCAGTTCCATCCATGTTGTTGCAAATGGCAAGATCTCATTCCTTTTGATGGCTGCATAATATTCCATTGTATATATATACCACATCTTCTTTATCCATTCATCTGTCAATGGACATCTTGGCTCTTTCCACAGTTTGGCTATTGTTCCCTTCCATTATTTTTCAAAATTGATTTAGCTATTCATGGAACTAATGATTTCATATATATTTTAAAATAAATTTGTCAGATTTACTAAAACTTCCTGAAATATTTTAACTGGACCTGAATTAAAGTTGTCTTGAGTTGAATCAGCACATTTACATGTTGTTCATTCCACATATGAACACAGCGTAATCTCTCCATTTATTGAAAAAAAAGTGCCCTTTATTTTTTTAAATTTAATATTATTGTATTATGTTATGTTAGTCACCCTACAGTACATCATTAGTTTTTGATGTAGTGTTCCACAACTCATTGTTTTCATATAACACTCAGTGCTCTATGCAATATGTGCCCTCCTTAATACCCATCACCAGGCTAACGCATCCTCCCAGCCCCCTCCCCTCTAAAACCCTCAGTTTATTTCTCGGAGTCCAGAGTTTCTCATGGTTTGTCTCCTCCTCCAATTCCCCCCCTTCATATTTCCCTTCCTTCTCCTAATGTCCTCCATGCTATTCCTTATGTTCCACAAATAAGTGAAACCATATGATAATTGACTTTCTCTGCTTGCCTTATTTCACTTAGCATAATCTCCTCCAGTTCCATCCATCTTGATGTAAAAGTTGGGTATTCATCCTTTCTGATGGCTGAGTAATATTCCATTGTATATAAGGACCACATCTTCTTTATCCATTCGTCCATTGAAGGGCATCTCAGCTCTTTCCACTTGTGTGCCCTTTAACTTTTTTTTGTTGTTGTTAATTTTATTATGTTATGTTAGTCACCATACATCATTAGTTTTTGATGTAGTGATCCACGATCCATTGTTTTCGTATAACACCCAGTGCTCCATGCAATACGTGCCCTCCTTAATACCCATCACCCAGCTAACCCATCCCCCCACCCCCCTCCCCTCTAAAACCCTGTTTGTTTCTCAAAGTCCATAGTCTCTCATGGTTCATCTCTGCCTCCGATTTCCCTCCCTTCTCCTAATGTCCTCCATGCTATTCCTTATGTTCCACAAATAAGTGAAACATATGATAATTGACTTTCTCTGCTTGCCTTATTTCACTTAGCATAATCTCCTCCAGTCCCATCCATATTGATGTAAAAGTTGGGTATTCATCCTTTCTGATGGCTGAGTAATATTCCATTGTATATATGGACCCCATCTTCTTTATCCATTCATCTGTTGAAGAGCATCTCAGCTCTTTCTAGTTTGGCTATTGCGGACATTGCTGCTATGAACATTGGGGTGCATATGGCCCTTCTTTTCACTACATCTGTGTCTTTGGGGTAAATACCCAGGAGTGCAATTGCTGGGTCATAGGGTAGCTCTATTTTTAAATTTTTAAGGAACCTCCACACTGTTTTCCAAAGTGGCTGTACCAACTTGCATTCCCACCAACAGTGTAAGAGGGTTCCCCTTTCTCCACAACCTCTCCAACATTTGTTTCTTTCCCTGTCCATTTTTGGCATTCTAACTGGTGTAAGGTGGTATCTCAATGTGGTTTTGATTTGAATTTCCCTGATGGCTAATGATGATGAACATTTTTTCATGTGTCTGTTAGCCATTTGCATGTCTTCTTCAGAGAAGTGTCTTTCATGTCTTCTGCCCATTTTTTGACTTGATTATTTGTTTTTTGGGTGTTGAGTTTGAGAAGTTCTTTATAGATCTTGGATACCAGCTCTTTATCTGTAGTGTCATTTGCAAATATCTTCTCCCATTCTGTGGGTTGCCTCTTGTTTTGTTGACTGTTTCCTTTGCTGTGCAGAAGCTTTTTATCTTGATGAGTCCCAAAAGTTCATTTTTGCTTTTGTTTCACTAGCTTTTGGAGATGTATCTTGAAAGAAGTTGCTGTGGCCGATGTCAAAGAGGTTACTGCCTATGTTCTCCTCTAGGATTTTGATGGATTCCTGTCTCACATTGAGGTCTTTCATCCATTTTGAGTTTATCTTTGTGAATGGTGTTAGAGAATGGTCGAGTTTCATTCTTCTGTATATAGCTGTCCAATTTTCCCAGCACCATTTATTGAAGAGACTGTCTTTTTTCCATTGCATGTATTTTCCTGCTTTGTCAAAGATTATTTGACCATAGAGTTGAGGGTCCATATTTGGGTTCTCTGTTCTGTTCCATTGGTCTATGTCTGTTTTTGTGCCAGTACCATGCTGTCTTGGTGATCACAGCTTTGTAATATAGCTTGAAATCGGGCAATGTGATGCCCCCAGCTTTGTTTTTCTTTTTCAACATTTCCTTGGCGATTCGGGGTCTTTCCTGATTCCATACAAATTTTAGGATTGTTTGTTCCAGCACTTTGAAAAATGTCATTGGAATTTTGATCGGGATGGCACTGAAGGTATAGATTGCTCTGGGTAGCATAGACATTTTAACAATGTTTATTCTTCCAATCCATGAGCATGGAATATTTTTCCATCTTTTTGTGTCTTCTTCAATTTCTTTCATGAGTGTTCTGTAGTTCCTAGAGTATAGATCCTTTACCTCTTTGGTTAGGTTTATTCCGAGGTATCTTATGGTTTTTGGTGCTATTGTAAATGGAATCTTGTTAAAAGTCTTTGCTTTGGTTTGATTCATTCCAGGAGGCTTTACGGTTGGGTTGCTATTGTGCATGATACCCTGTCTATATTTTATATGTAGCTATTCCTGGTATAGAGGACACTCTTGGGTTATTTTCTCATAATTTTATTTAGGCATGGGACAGTCACGGGGCTGTGCCACTCAGGTCTCCTTCAAGGGTACCTGCTCAGGGAGTATGGCTGACTGGCATCCACTGCTGCTACCACTCTGAATCCACATCACATTCTTGCCTATGGGGGCCACACTTCAATGACTGGGCACAGCAGGGGTGATATTATTTCTTTCTTTCTTACTGGATGCAGACTCTGGCTTGAGGTCTCCCTCTCCGCCTAACCAAAACATTCTTAGAACCACACTGATGTCTGAGAGTATTTTACCCAATTTATCTTCCTCCTCACCTTTCACAGGTATCAAACACACCCTGCAGTGAAGATCCTCCCCATCTTTTTCTGTTCTATTCTCTTTACTCTTTACGGAGATTTCCCCCCAATAAATTTCTATCATGTCTAGTCTTGTTTTGGCTCCTGCTTCTTGGAAGACCTGTAACGAAACAAGGAATAATTTACATACAGTAAAATGCTCAGATCTTGTTTACTGTTCCATGAGTATGAGAAATGCTTATTATGCCTGTATAGCTCATTCTGCCAAATATACTTGCTGACTTAATTCTTTCTTTCAATAGTCATTAAAAGACCACTTTAATGAGAATCCTTAGGTGAAAATATGGTCACTTTATCTATTTAAATACGTTTTATAAAAATAGATTATCCTTTTTGTCATATCTATTATTTTCTGATAACATTGCTACATTTTTAAAAATTTCAAATTTCTCTGATTTGCCTTTCTCCATCCCTATGTTTTTAATCTTTTTATAGCCTTTTGCTTTAAGGATTTCTCTTGTAGACTATATTACACATTAATGCTCTCTGAGTCTTTATATTTTTATACTGAGTTTGATCTATTTCTACTTATTATAATTACTCATATCTAAATTCTTAAAAAACCCCATGTATTTTTTCATGTATTCTATCTTTGTTTCTTTTTTTTTTCCTTCCCTGTTACTTCCCATTACAAAGGGGAAAATTAAACCAAGTATGGGTTTAGTAGTTATGAGCAACCACCAGGAGAATGAAATTGAATGTATAATTTCAAGCAAAAGAAATTTCAATCTATCTAATCACTGTTTTAAAATTTTTTTAAAGACTTTATTTATTTTAGAGAGAGAGAGTGCATGGGGGCAGGAGCAGAGAAGAGAGTCTTAAGTAGACTCTGCCCTGAGCACAAAGCCCAACTTGGGGCTTGATCTCAAGACCCTGAGATGATGACCTGAGCTGAAACCAAGAGCCAGACACTTAACCAACTGCACTACCCAGGTGCCCCAATCTGATCAATTTTAGTTACTGATTGCTGTCTATGTAAAATTTTTGTTTACTTATTTTGTTGTAATGGTTGCTGAGCTTTACAACAGTGTCATTTACTGAGTTATTTATTTACATCTCCGTTTTTAGTCACCCTCCCTCCCCTTCCCCCAGTGTTTTTTCTTCTTGCTGGAGCACTCCTTTTTTTAAAAAATTTTATTTTATTATTGTATGTTAGTCAACATACATTATTAGTTTTTGATGTAGTGTTCCATGATTCATTGTGTATAACACCCAGTGCTCCATTCAATACGTGCCCTCCTTAATACCCATCACTGGGCTAACCCATCCTCCTACCCCCTTCCCCTCTAAAATCCTCAGTTTGTTTCTCAGAGTCCATAGTTTTGGACTATGTCCATCTCAAGGTTTGTCTCCCCCTCCGATTCCCCCCCTTCATTTTTCCCTTCCTACTTTTTTTTTTTTAAACATATAATGTATTATTTGTTTCAGAGGTACAGGTCTGTGATTCATCAGTCTTACACAATTCACAGCTCTCACCATAGCACATACCCTCCCCAATGTCCATCACCCAGCCATCACATCCCTCCCACCCCCCACCACTCCAGCAATTCTCAGTTTGTTTCCTGAGATTAAGAATTCCTCATATCAGTGAGATCATATGATACTTGTCTTTCTCTGATTGACTTATTTCGCTTAGCATAATACTCTCTAGTTCCATCCACGTCATTGCAAATGGCAAGATTTTGTGTTTTTTTGATGGCTGCATACTATTCTATTGTATATATATACCACATCTTCTTTATCCATTCCTCTGTTGATGGACATCTAGGCTCTTTCCACAGTTTGGCTATTGTGACATTGCTGCTATAAACATCAGGGTGCATGTAACCCCTTCAGATCCCTACATTTGTATCTTTGGGGTAAATACCCAGTAGTGCAATTGCTGGGTCATAGGGTAGCTCTATTTTCAACTTTTTGAGGAACCTCCATACTGTTTTCCAGAGTGGCTGCACCAGCTTGCATTCCCACCAACAGTGTAGGGTTCCCTTTTCTCTGCATCCTCACAAACATCTGTTGTTTCCTGACTTCTTAATTTTAGCCATTCTGATTGGTGTGAGGTGGTATTTCACAGAGGTTTTAAATCAGATTTCCCTGATGCCGAGCAATGTTGAGCACTTTTTCATGTGTCTGTTGGCCATTTGGATTTCTTCTTTGGAAAAATGTCTGTTCATGTCTTCTGCCCATTTCTTGATTGGATTATTTGTTCTCTGGGTGTTGAGTTTGAGAAGTTCTTTATAGATTTTGGATACTAGCCCTTTATCTGATATGTCATTTGCAAATATCTTCTCCCATTCTGTCAGTTGTCTTTTGGTTTTGTTGACTGTTTCCTTTGCTGTGCAAAAGCTTTTTATCCTGATGAAGTCCCAATAGTTCATTTTTGCCCTTTCTTCCCTTGCCTTTGGCGATGTTTCTAGGAAGAAGTTGCTGCAGCTGAGGTCAAAGAGGTTGCTGCCTGTGTTCTCCTCAAGGATTTTGATGGATTCCTGTCTCACATTTAGGTCTTTCATCCATTTTGAGTCTATTTTTGTGTGTGGTATAAGGAAATGGTCCAGTTTCATTCTTCTGCATGTGGCTGTCCAATTTTATCAACACCATTTGTTGAAGAAACTGTCTTTTTTGCACTGGACATTCTTTCTTGTTTGTTGATGATTAGTTGACCATAGAGTTGAGGGTCCATTTCTGGGCTCTCTATTCTGTTCCATTGATCTATGTGTCTGTTTTTGCGCCAGTACCATACTGTCTTGATGATGACAGCTTTGCAATAGAGCTGGAAGTCCGGAATTGTGATGCCACCAGCTTTGCTTTTCTTTTTCAACATTCCTCTGGCTATTCGGGGTCTTTTCTGGTTCCATACAAATTTTAGGATTATTTGTTCCATTTCTTTGGAAAAAGTTGATGGTATTTTGATAGGGATTGCACTGAATGTGTAGATTGCTCTAGGTAGCATTGATATTTTCACAATATTTGTTCTTCCAACCCATGAGCATGGAACATTTTTCCATTTCTTTGTGTCTTCCTCAATTTCTTTCATGAGTATTCTATAGTTTTCTGAGTACAGATTCTTTGCCTCTCTGGTTAGATTTATTCCTAGGTATCTTATGGTTTTGGGTGCAATTGGGATCAACTCAATTTCTCTTTCTTCTGTCTTGTTGTTGGTGTATAGAAATGCAACAAATTTTTGTGCATTGATTTTATATCCTGCGACTTTACTGAATTCCTGTATGAGTTCTAGCAGTTTTGGGGTGGAGTCTTTTGGGTTTTCCACATAAAGTATCATATCATCTGGAGCACTTCTTCTAAGAAGGTTTTAAAAGAGGGTCTTTGTATGGTAAACCGTAATTATGTTGACATCACATTTAAATGAGAGTTCAGCTGGATATGGAGTTTTAGGTCCCAAGTTTTTTTACTGAAAATATTGCTGTTTGGTCTCCTTGCAGATGTTGCTGTTGAGAAACAATGTTGGTCTCATTCTTGTTCCTTTGTAGGCAATTTGCTTTGCATCTAGAAGAGTTTAAGCGTTTCTTTGTCTTTGATGCACTTAAGTGATACAAAAGTGTACCTAGGTATGTTTCTCCTCATCTATCCTATTTCTTTAAGTACTTGTATTTGCATTTTTGAGGTTTTAAAACTTTCTCTAATCTGTGAAAAACTCTGTCATTATTTATTTAAATATTCTGCTCTATATTTTTCCTCTTCTTCTGAGACTTCTATTATTTGAATGTTGACACTTCTATTTTCCATATCTCTTATTAACTTTTCTTTTTTTGTATTTCATCTGTATAACCCATCCTGATACTTTCTGGAATGAATCCTACACTTCTTTGACTTATTCTATATTTTTCTGCTATTCAAACTATTGAAGCCTTTGTTTCCATTTTTTTTCCATACTCAGGAATTCCTCTCAGAGCTCCTTTTTATGCCTTTCCCTTTATAATCCATTTCTTTTTGCCTTGATATACTTATTTTTCTTTCTTGTTCTGTTTGGTCTGCTAAATTTGTTTCATCTACATTTTTTCCATGTGTTGTTTTTTTCATATCCCAGTGGCCCTCCCAACAAGCTAATTATTATTATTTTTTCCTATGAGCTTGTATTCAGGGCTGTCACACTGCAACACAGGGGACCTATACCCATTCTTCCAGAACAGGGGTTCTCAACCAGGGGTGAATTTTGCTCCAACAGGAGACATTTAGAAACTTCCAGAGACATTTTGGGCTGCTACAATCTGGACTACAGGGGAGGGGATGCAGTATTAGAGCAGTGCTACTGGCTTCTGGTGAGTCATGGCCAGGGACCTCCTGAAAACCCTACAATGTACTGGAAATCTTCTCACAACAATAATTTATCTGCCCAAATGTCAAAAGAGCCAAGGGTGAGAAATTCTATCCTAGAGGTAATTAGATGTCTGAGTTGATTAGAAGGGCCAAAGCATAAGTCTTAGCTTCTGTCTGTCCTGATAAGTATGACATGGGGTTTGTAGGGAGAGTGAGAACACATCTCGGGATATGATGGTTCAGACTTCCATCCTGCACCTGCTCTTCTTCGAGAACTGTCTATGAAGCAGGAGTCACCATGAAGCAGAGTGCGGCAAGCAAGGAATGCTAAGGGGCTGGCCAGTTTGCACACACAGTTAACTGGTTCTTAATAACCCAGCTTGGCTAGAGTGTCCACTCTGATGTTACATTGGCAGTCCTGACAGAAAAGAGGCTGTGTTTTCTGCTTCACTGTGGCACTGGGCTGGGCCAATTCTGCTCCAGACAGTGTTAAAGAGTACAAGGTGCATCTCAAAGTTTCTGCAACCCAGCTGCCCCTGGTCTCCATCCATGAGGTTCAGCCATGTTTGGCTCTGGGCTTCTATTTCTCCCTCACACCAGGACCTAAACACCTCCCAGTGCTCCAGAAAGTTTTCACAAATTTACATTACTTCACACAAGTTTCTTCTGATTTTTGTGGCACTTATGAGGTGGGGCTTGAAGGAAGGAATTAGGCTAAGCTGATCCCTCATCTTATCAGAAACTGGAACTCCCCAATTATTTAGATTTTAAAACCGTATATACATGTCTCTTTGATAAAACAAAAATTAATTTTAAAATGAAAAGAACAATAAGAAACTGAAAAAACTGAGGGAATGTGCAAAAGTTACCATTTGAGTAGTGCTTGGAGAATGAGTCAATACAGCTAAAATTTGGTTCAACTTGAATAAGAGACCCAAAATAACAGTGGTTTATTCGAGATGGATAAAAGTTTATTTCTTTTATGTATATATGCATGTGTGTGCATGAGTGTGTACGTGTGTGTGTATATAGTTATTGTCTCTTGCATGACCTACATTCCTAAGATTACCTCATAGTCCAAGATGGTTGCTTTGGCTCTATTTATTATATATCTATTGCAACCAACAGAAAGGAGAAAGGGAAAAAGAAGAGGCAAAGAGCATATGATAACTGTATTTTAAGGAATGTGTTTCTGTTTTCTAATGCAGCATAACAAACCACCCCAAAACTCAGTGGCTTAACACAACAGTAATTTATTATAAATCATGGTTCTGTGAGTAGGATGCACAGTTCTTCTGATTACGTGGTGTTGGCCAGCATTCAGGGACAGCTGATAGGTCCAAAATGACCTCAACCACATGGTTGGCAAGTTGGCCCTGGCTGTTTGCTAGGAGCTTAGATGGGGCCATTGCATGAAACCACAGTTCTCCTTCATGAGGGTTTTTCCTTTCAGCTGCTTGGGCTCCCTCATGGCATGGAAGCTGCATTTAAAAAGGACCATTAGTGTCCCAAGAGGAAGGAAATTATAGCTCTAACCCTCTTAAGGTCTTAGCTGGGAAGTTTCTGAATGTCTCTCCTACTGCATTCCATTGGTCAAAGCAGTCACAGGACCAGCCCAAGGAAGAGGTGGTGGTGGATATGCTCCACTTCTTGATGTGACGAGTGGCATGCACATCCCGGTGGGGAGGAATCGTTGGGAGACATCTTTGGTTATGAGCAACCATAGAAATTTCCTGGATTCTGTCATAGGACACCTATGCTCACCTCCCATCATCCAGAACTAAGTTTAAGTTATATGACCATACTTAGCTACAAAGGAGGTTAGAAAACAGACTTTTTAAACTGACATTTATGTACCTGGATAAAAACTGAGGGTTTGGCTTCTATGAAAGAATGAGTTGAAATGAGTCATCAAAGGTGCCTGGGTGGCTTGGTCAGTTAAACATCTGCCTTCGGCTCAGATCATGATCCCAGGGTCCTGGGATTGAGCTCTTCATCAGGCTCACTGCTCAGCAGGGAGTCTGCTTCTCCCTCTGTCCCTCTCCTCACCCCCCAACCCCCACTCATGCTCTCTCTCTCTCAAAAATAAATAAATAAAATCTTTTTTTTTTTTTTTAAAGAAATGAGTCATCAAAACATAAGTAGCCTAAAGTGGTTATAGGGAACCAGGATACAAAATCGAGGGGCAGAAGAGCCAGAGAGACCAGCAAAAAGAATGGCAAGATGAATGGAAAGACAAAACAGCTCATTGTAAGAATACAGTTTAGCCAGAGCTAATGACAAAAGATACTCTTAGAAATGATATTTTATTCATTTTATTATTGATTGTCAAACACTTACCTATTCTCCACTACAGGCCAGGCCCTGGGCTAAGTTCTAGGCATATGACAAGAATAAGACATTGTTCCTATACTTGAGGGTAGATGCAAGGTAAAGGTAAAAATAAAAGACAAGTCTTTCATGCCTCTTCCTCCACCACCTCCCGATTTAGGAGAAACAAAGTATGATGGAGAGACTTGTCCTATCAACAATTAGGACTTACAATGAAGCTATAATTATCAAGATAACATGGTACAGGAGCAGGGATAAACAATTTGAACATTGGAGAGAACAAAGATCCCAAGAACAGATTTACTTATCTGTCATGGAAGATCAGTGATGAAAAGAAGTGCTATTCCACAAGTGGATCTGAAAAAAAATGTAATTCAGATTGGAAAAAAAAATGGGATTTATCCCTACCTCACATCATAGATAATTAACCCAGATGGATCACAAACTTACACGTCAAGAGCAAAATTTTACAAGTTTTGATATAAAATACAGGTAAATATTATTTTGATTGGGGGAGAGATAAGACTATCTTAAACAAAAAGTGTTAACTCTGAAAGAAAATATTGATAAATTTGTCTCATAAAATTAAGAATTATTCATCAAAGACACTGAAAATAAAGTGAAAATGCAAGTTACAGGCTGTCTGTTTGATACTGCTATATCAACTTTTTGATTAGCATTTCCTTGATATATATTTTTCTTTCCCTTTATTTTCAATCATTATAAGTGACTTACCTTTAGGTATTTAATTTATGGTGTGTAGCTGGATTTTAAAAATCCAATTTGATAGTCCCTCTTTTTGTTATGGTAGGTAAATTAACCTGTGTAGTGGGTTGAATGGTGACCCCCTACAAAGACATATCCACTTCCTGACCCTCAGAGCCTGTGAACGTGACATTTGGACAAGGGGTCTTTGCAGATGTAACTTAAGGATTTTGAGATGAGATCGATCATCTGGATTATCCAGACAGACCCAAAACCCAATGACACGTGTTCTTATAAGAGACACACACGGGGCAGACATAAGAGAGAAGGCCATGAGGAAGAGGCAGGTTAGAGTTATGTAGCCACAAGCCAAAGGTGGAAGCTGCAAAGGAAGGATTCTCCCCTAGACCCTTCAGAGGGAGCAGGACCCTGCTGACACCTTGATTTTGGATTTCTGGCCTCCAGAACACTGAAAGAGTAAATTTCAGTTGTTTCAGGTTACTAAGTTTATGGTAATTTGTAATAGCAGACCTGGAAAACTAATATATTCTATTTACATTTATTGTGATAAATAGCACAGTTGGGTTTATTTATATTTAAACATCTCTTTTTGTGTTTTGTTTACCATCTTTTTTTTTAAAAAAAGATTTTATTTATTTATTTGAGAAAGAGAGTGAATGAGAGAGAGCAGAAGCAGGGGAAGGAGCAGAGGGAGAAGGAGAAGCATGCTCCCTGCTGAATAGGGAGCCCAATGTGGGGCTTGATCCCAGGACCCTAGGATCATGACTTGAACTAAAGGCAGACACTTAACTGAGTCACCCAGGTGCCCTTACCATCTTCTTTTTCTGCTTTATTTTCTATCCTGATTTCTGTTGGATTGATAAAGTTTTCTATGTTCTTTTACTTCCTTTTGTGTTGCTTGTATTTCTGTTCTTCTAATGGTTGTACTTGAAGTTTTAGCATAATTAATCTTATAAAAAGCCTAGTCACAAAACAAGAATCTCAACATGCTTTAATATTGCTTAGTGAACATACACCCCACATAATACTGATTCCTATACTTTGTTTCACTTTTCTATGCATAAAAAGTTAACAGTTTTTATAATCTACAGTTAATTTATGCATACATTAATTGCTGTGTTCATCATTGTGTCTTGAACCCTGCAGCTTTCCTCCTTTCTTCTTGCTAAAGGACACGTTTGATGTACAATAAGCTCTTGTAGTCTTTGTGTGTTGGAAACTGTCTATTTTGTCATCACTCCCCTCCCTGCCCCGCTTTCTTCACACTCCTACCGGCCAGCCCAGTGCATCCACCCAGTTCCCTCAGTCCTAAGCAGGTCTTACCTGGCAATGTGGGGTTCCTGCCCCATGGTGATATTGAAGCAATGGCAAAGAGGCTGCCAAACTGTCAGTGGACATTTTGATTTCATTCCTGGTCATAAACTGGGCTGTGTTCTTTGCCTCTCGAGGACCACAGCTTCACACAAGCCTTGCACCAGGCATGGCTGGCAATGGCTTTTCAGCCTCCTTTCCTAGATGGAGGAGCCATGGGGCAGCCTCTGTTTGCTGGCAATGACCCTGGCTGCATATGATCATGCTTAGACCTGGTGACCCTACAAAAGGTAAACTCCCAGCTGCCATGGCTGGTTCTGAGCCCAGTTTCAGTGGCTGAGGTTTTTCACTTTGTGTTACTGTCCTGTTTCCCAGTGCATGAAGGTATTTAATTTGTTTTTGAAACTGGCTTTGTTTATCTAATTTTCTGTTTGTGTATTTTGTCCATTATTGCTGTTTGCAAAAAAAAAAGGGGGGGGGGAGTGCCTCAATGCATGAATGTTCAGAACTGTATTCTTTAATTTTCCAGAAAAAAATTTTAAAGCATTAGAGTTCCATAAAGTTTTGCTTCAATTCCACCTGGGAAAACATGTCAGCCTGTTTTTGGTGGATGACAGCTGACTAAATCTTTAAAACTTAATTTTTTTTTCTAAATAATGGTCTGTTTAGATTTTTCTCTCTTTTCTAAGGTTAGTATTAGACATTCTTTTTTTTTTTTTTCTGGAAAACCATCTTACGTCATTTTACAACTGAACAAATAAGACATGTAATTATTTTAGTTTACTCTAAGTCTAAGATTATTTTCATCATTCTTCTTTATTGTGTTTTTTGTGCTTTCTCCTTTTTTTCTTGATTAGGTTGTTTTTATCCTAAATAACCCCAATTACTTTTTAGTTAAAACCTTTTCCTTTCTAATACATTAAAGTCTACATTAGTTTTTCTTTCTGCTCTCCTCATATTTATTCGATTATTTTCTAATTTCTTGAGTTAGATCAGTTTTCATTTTTTAGTATTTATACTTTTAAGTATTCTCTACACCCAATGTGGAGCTCAAACTCACAACCCTGAGATCAAGAGTCCCATACTCCTCTGACTGAGCCAGACAGGCTTCATTTCTTAGTATTTATAAATATCCATGTCTTTAGCTATGAATTTTTCTCCATACACTATTTTAGTCATATCTCATAAGTCTGCATATGAAGTGTTGTTATTGTTATTTTCTAAAAATTCTATTTTTGTTTCAATTTCCTCTTTGATTCAACAGTTGTGAAGTTGCTTGTTTTTCTTTGTTTTCTAGCTTCGTCATTGATTGTGAGTTTTTCTGTACTGTGACTGGAGAATGTTATATCTTGTGTGGTTCTTGAGAAGATACTATCTGTTCTGTGAGCTCAATGCATAAAATGTGTCTTAAGTATTTTTTGTAGGTCTTCTCTCAGGTTGTTATTTTATGAACTTTATTTGTCATCGGCTGAGATAGAGTCTCCTATTTCTACCTCTTCTTTTATTTCCTTATGTCTTTGCTTTCTGAATTTGTATGGTATTGTAACTGGTATATAAATATATATAAATATAAGGTCTTCCTTGTAGTTTTCTCCTTATTATAAATTGTCTTTACCCCCCATTTAATATTTTTTGTCCTGAATTTTATTAAGTGACCATTTTTGCTTTCTTTTTGTTTATATAGCCCAGAGTTTTACCCCATATCTCGGTTTTAAACTTTCTTGGTTATCACATTTTGTATCACTTTTTTTTTATATAAAGATTTTATTTATTTTTGACAAAGAGAGAGTGTACAAGCAGGGGAAGCAGCACAGGAAAAGGGAGAAGCAGACTCCCCGCCCAGTAGGGAGCCCGACACGGGGCTCCATCCCAGGAGCCCGGGATCACAACCTGAGCCCAAGGCAGACGCTTAAACTTCTGAGCCACTCAGGCGCCCCTGTATCATGTTTTGTATTACTGCAAATACCTGAGTTTTGTTTTGAGATCCAGCCTGAGTATTTTTATTTTAGCAAGTTTATCCATTTGAATTTATCAATAACAACAGATACATTTGGTGTTTTTGATAGTCTTTTATGTTACAATGTGTATTGCTTATCCCTTTAAAAATCTTTTTATTATATGATTTGTGTTTTCTGTATTCCATTTTGTGTACACATTTCCTGAGGGTTTGAAAGGTTTTAAGTTGGCTTTTAGTTATTTCAATGGCTAGTGTTTTTAAAGTTATTTTAGTGATTTAATTTTATATAATGAATCTTCTTTTTCTTCAAATAGCAATTATCAACTCTTGACTATGTGCAATAAAAAATTAGTAGGCTTTCGTGTCTCCCCACCTCCTCTGTCAAGTTTCTCCCCTCAGTGGTAACGTTCAGTTAATCGTATTATAGTGTGGTTGTTAGTTCTTCTAGTATTTGTGTTTAAATATCCTTTATACCTTTACATATCTTTATATAACTTTATACCCTTAAATATCCTTTTACATCTGTTAGTTGTAATATCTCAGCTTTAATACCCTTTGAAGTCAGGTTGTAAAAGATGAGCTAATCAGTACATTTTTTTAGGAGATTTTATGTATGTATGTATGTATGTATTTTAGAGAATGCCATGCACAAGTGGGGGGAGGGGCAGAGGAAGAGGGAGAAAGAGAATCTCAAGCAGACTCCCACTGAGCGAGGAGCCCAAGTTGGGGGGGGGGGTGGAGTTGGCTGGAATTGCCTATAGCTTCTTTAATAAGGGCTTCTGAGCAATATATTTCCTGTATGTTCAAAAATATTTGTCCTTGGGGCATCTGGGTGGCTCAGTCATTAAGCGTCTGCCTTCGGCTCAGGTCATGATCCCAGGGTCCTGGGATCGAGCCCTGCATCGGGTTCCCTGCTCAGCTCCCTGCTTCTCCCTCTCCCACTCCCCCTGCTTGTGTTCCCTCTCTCGCTGTGTCTCTCTCTGTCAAATAAATAAAATCTTTTAAAAAAAAATTGTTGTTTGCTTTTATTTTTCAAAGAAAACTGGCTGGGTACACATCTTTAATCTCTCTGAGGAATTTGTAGACATTGCCCAACTGTTTTCCAGGGCTGATGCTGCAGTAGAGAACTGTGGCCGGCCATAATTTCTCCCATCATAGGTGATTTTTTTTTTTACATGGAAGCCCCAAATATTTATTTCCCTTTGGTACTCAGTAAACCTTCTAATTTCAGTGTTGATTCTTCTGTATCAAATATTCCTGGGGTAGGGGCGCCTGGGTGGCTCAGTTGGTTAAGCAACTGCCTTCGGCTCAGGTCATGATCCTGGAGTCCCGGGATCGAGTCCCGCATCGGGCTCCCCGCTCGGCAGGGAGTCTGCTTCTCCCTCTGACCCTCCCCTCTCTCATGTGCTCTCTCTCATTCTCTCTTTCTCAAATAAATAAATAAAATCTTAAAAAAAAATATTCCTGGGGTAGAATGGGTCTGTCAAACTGTGGTTTGAGGCTTTTTTTAAAAAAAGTTTTCTGGAATTTTAAGAATTTTGTTGTTGTTGTTCCATTTTCTTTGGTATCCTTCTTGGGATGTCAATTTTGCATAAGTTTAATCTCCATCATCTTCCAATTTGTTTTTGTTTTTTTCTCTACTCTTTAAAAATCAACTTCACTACAAAATAATTTATATACAATAAAATGCATACATTTTAAGTTTACAGTTGGATGAGTATTAATAAACATGTAAACCTGTATAACCACCACAACAATCAATATGTAATATTTTCATTATTCTAACCAGTTCCCTTTTGCCCATTCTCAGTTCCCACCTCTCATCTTCAGCTCCAAGCAACCACTGATCTGCTTTTTATCACTACAGATTAGATTTGTCTTTCCTTGAGTTTCATGAAAATGGAATCATATAGTATGTCCTTTTCTGTCTGGCTTCTTTCACTGGATATAATATTTTTGATATTGATCTACTTTGTTGCATATATCAATAGGTTTGTTCCCTTAAATTTTTTTATTTTATTTTTTTAAAGATTTTATTTATTTGAGAGAGAGACAGATAGAGAGAGAGAGCATGAGCACAGGGCAGGCAGAGGGAGAAGCAGACTCTCTGCTGAGCGGGGAGCCCAACACAGGGCTTGATCCCAGGACCTTGGGATCATGACCTGAGCCAAAGGCAGATGCTTAAAGGACTGAGCCACGCAGGAGCCCTGGTTTGTTCTGTTTTAATTCTGAATAGTATTCCATTGTATAAAAATACCAGAATTTGTTTAGCCATTCACCTATTTGGGTGGTTACCAGTTTGGGGCTATTATGAGTAAAACTTGTATGAACATTCATGAATAAGTCTTTGTGTGATCTCTTGTGGAAGTACCTAGAAGTTAAATTGTTGGACCACATGGTAAGTGCATGTTTAACTTATATTAAACAGATATCATTTTTATATTTTCATCAACAACGTATGAGAGTTCCAGTGTCTCCATATCATTGCTAACATCATCTCTCAATGTTGTCAAATCAAGAAATTTTAGTCATTCTAATGGGTACACTGGTATCTCATTATAATTTTCTCTAATCCTTTCTTTAAAATTTTAGCATTCACTATTGTTTCACTTATTATTTTACTGGCATACATAGATGAAATATAAATTTAAATCATTCTAACTGCAGTTCTAAGGAACTCTACAATTTTTTAAACATAAACTTCTTATTTTAGAACAATTTAGAACAATTGCAAGGATCATACAGAGAGTTCACATATATCCCACACCCATGAACCCTAATTATTAACATCTAACACTAATATAGTATACTTATTAATAGGTCAACACCAATTCATGATTATTAACTAAAGTTGGCACTTCATCCAGATTTCCTTAGTGTTGACCTAATGTTCTTTTCTGATTTCAGAATCCCATCCAAGATACATATGACATTTAGTAATTCTTGTCTCCTTAGGGTCCTCTTGGGCCTCCCTTTTGCCCCTCCTACTCCAATAGTGAGAAACCTGGCTCCTACCCTACACCATCATTTACTTAATTGTTCAACTCCAGTATACATGTATAGTGGCACCAGAATTGTTAACCCATCCCCTTATAGGGAACAGCTTTATCAACTAGAGTACAGGGCTTATTATAGCTTCTTGTGTCTATAGTCATATAACTACCAATTTCCAAAGTTACTTTGGTTATCACCTTTTGTCACATTCTACATTCTATCCTGGGATTCCCCCCACCAAATGATTTTTTTAAACTTTATATGGTTTAAAGTTCACTCTTTGTGCTATAAAGTTCTTTGGGTTTTGACCCTTGCATACTATCATGCATTCACTATTACAGTATCATATGCAATAACTGCTTCATCCTAAAAAAGTCTCCAGTGTTTCACTCCCCACATTCCCCCCAAACCTCTGACAACCACTGGTGTTTTTACCACCTTTTTTTTTTTATCAAAATGTTTTGCCTTTTTTAGACTCTTTCACTTAGCAATATATAACTAAGATTCATCCATGTCTTTTAGTGGCTTGATTGCTCGTTTCTTTTTATTGCTGAATAATATCCCACTGTATGTATGTGCCACAGTTTGATTATCCATTCACCTATTGAAGGACATCTTGGTTGCTTCCCTTTTCTGGCAATTATGAATAAAGCTGCTATAAACATTCCTATGCAGATTTTTTTTTTAAGATTTTATTTATTTATTTGAGAGAGAGAATGAGATAGAGAGAGCATGAGAGGGGGGAGGGTCAGAAGGAGAAGCAGACTCCCCGCTGAGCTGGGAGCCCGATGCGGGACTCGATCCAGGGACTCCAGGATCATGACCTGAGCCGAAGGCAGTCGCTTAACCAACTGAGCCACCCAGGCGCCCTCCTATGCAGATTTTTATGTATGCATAGGTTTTCAAATACACTGGGTAAATATCTAGAAGCATGATTGTTGGATAGTATGGTAAGACTATGTTTAGTTTTGTAAAAAACTGCCAAACTCTTCCAAAGTAGCTGTAGCATTCTGCATTTCCACCAGCAGTGAATGAGAAGTCCTGTTGCTTCATACCCTCACCAGAGGATCTGTACTGTCAGCTTTCTGGAGTTTTGCCATTCTAAAGGTGTGTAGTGGCATCTCATGGTTGTTTTAATTTGAAATTTACTAATGAGAAATGATGTTGAGCATCTCTTCATATGCTTATTTGATATCTATGTATCTTTGTTGCGATGTCTGTTCAGATCTTCTGCCCATTTTAAATTGTTTGTTTTCTTATGATGGATTTTATGAATTCCTTGTGTATTCTGAACACAATCCCTTTATCAGATATGCCTTTTGCAAATATTTTCTCCCAGTGTGTGGTTTGTCTTTCACAAAGCAGACTTTTCAATTTTTATAAAGTCTAACATCAATTTTTCTTTCATGGCTCATGATTTTAGTGTTATATCAAAAAACTCATTACCAAACCCAAGGTCACCTAGATTTCCTCTTGTTTTCTTCTAGATGTTTTTAGTTTTGAATCTTACATTTAGGTCTATAATCCAGTTTGAGTTAATTTTTGTGAAAAGTGTAAGTCTGGGTCTAGGTTCACTTGTTTTTGCATGTGGACATCCAGTTGTTCTAGCACCATTTGCTGAAAAGGCTACTCTTGCTTCACTGAATCTCCTTTCCTTTTTTGTCAAAATAAGTTGACTATACCTGTTTAAGTCTATTTCTGGGTTACCTATTTTGTTCCATGAATCAATGTGTCCATTCTTTCACCAATACCACACTGTCTTGATTACTGAGGTTTATAGTAAGTCTTGAAATCGGGTAGGTGAGTCCCCAATTTTGTTCTTCTTTTTCAGGATCATTTTGCTTATTCTAGATTTTTTGGTATATTTAGACAATTTACATTAAAGTGATTATTGGTAGAGTTGGATTAATATCTACCATGTTTGTAACTGTGCTCTATTCCTTGCATCTGTTCTTTGTTTCTTTTTCTCTCCTTTTTTCTTCTGCCTTATATGGTTTTAACTGAGCATTTTATATGGTTTCATTTTATCTACTCTATTATGATATCAATTATACTTCTTTCTAAACTTTTCTTATGGTTGCCCTACTGTTTCCAAAATACATTTTTTTTAAAGATTTTATTTATTTATTAGAGAGAGAGAGGGAGGGAGAGAGCACAAGAGGGGGTAGGGTTAGAGGGAGAAGCAGACTCCCCGCCGAACAGGGAGCCCGATATGGGACTCGATCCCGGGACTCCGGGATCATGACCTGAGCCGAAGGCAGTCGCTTAACCAACTGAGCCACCCAGGCGCCCTCCAAAATACATTTTTAACTAACCCAAGTCCACTCTCAAATCATACTCTATAGCTCATGAGTAGTGCAGGTACATTCTAACAGAGTACTATGAATTCCTCTCACTCATCCCCAAGGACACTGCTGTCATTTACTTCACTCATTCATATGCTATAACCACCCAACACATCATCATTATTATTACTCTTTTTAAATTATTACTTTATACAGTTATTAAGATTAAGAAAAATAGGGACGCCTAGGTGGCTCAGTCAGTTAAATGTCTGCCTTCGGCTCAGGTCATGATCTCAGGGTTCTGGGATCAAGTCCCACATTGGGCTCCCTGCTCATCAGGGAGTCTGCTTGTCCCTCTCCCTCTGCCCCTCCCACCCCACCTGTGCTCTCTCTCTCTCAAATAAATAAATAAAATCTTTAAGAAAGATTAAGAAAAATAAAAATAAAAGATTTTACCTTCATTTATTCCTCCTCCTTTATATGAATGCAAGTTTCTCTCCTATATAATTTTCTTCTGCTGGAAGAAAATATTTTAACATTTCATGTAGGGCAGGTCTGCCAGCAGTGAATTCCTTCAGTTTGAGGGAATTTTGTTTGAGAAAGTCTTTATTTCTTCTACACTACTGAGGGATAATTTTGTGGAATATAGAATTCTAGGTTGGTGGCTTTTCTCTTTCAACATCTTAGATATTTCATTTCACTTTCTTTTTGTTTGCTTGCTTTCTGATGAGACTGTAATTCTTATCCTCTATAGGTAAGGTCTTTTTTCCTCCTCTGGATTCTCTCAAGATTCTCTCTTTGTCTTCAGTTTTCTGCAATTTGAGTATGATAGGCTGAGGTATAGTTTTTGGTATTTATTCTGCTTGGTATTCTCCGAGCTTCCTGGATCTGTGGTTGGTATCTGTCATTAATTTTGGATAATTCTTGGCATTATTTCAAATATTTCTTTTGCTCTGTTCTTCTCCTTCTGATATTCCAATTACATGTCTGTTACATATTTTGAAATTGTGAGATTGTTTCATAGTTCTTGAATGTTCTGTTCTGGTTTCTTTGTTTTGTCTTTGCATTTCTATTTGGGAAGTTTCTATTGACCCATTTTCAAGCTTACTGATTCTTTCTTTGGCCATGGTAAGTCTACTTATGAGCCCATCAAAGGAAATCTTAATTTATGTTATTTTAGAGTGTTTATCTCTAGCATTTCCTCCTGATTCTTTCTTAGAATTTCCATCTCTCTTCTTATATTTCCCACCTCTTCTTGCATGTTGTCTGCTTTTCCCATTAGAGCTCTTCACATGAATCATGGTTATCTTAAAATCTCTGTCTGATAATTCCAACACCTGTGTCATATCTGAGTCTGGTTCTGATGCTTGATCTCTGCAGACTTTTTTCCTGCTTCTGGTGTGCCTTGTAATTTTTTGTTGAAAGCCAGACATGTTGTATTGAGGAACAGGGCCTGAGCCTTTAGTGTGAGGATTATGTTAATCTGGTTAGGAGTTGGACCGTGTTTAATGTTTCCTGTGGCTACAGGTGCCAGAGGATTCAAATTCCTCTTAGTGTTCTTGTTTTTGTCTTCGCTCTTGACTTTGGGCTTCCCTAAGTACTCCTCATCTGTGAAGTGAAGGTCAGCATCTTGCAGTTCTTTCTGCTATATTCTACTGTTATTGTATTGGAGTAAACTGTGGGGGAAGGAGAGCATTTTATGGCCTCATTTAGAGTTCAGTGTTCCTGTGAGCTATGCCTCTGGCCTGTAACCTCCACAAGTGATTCTCTATTGGCACTGGTTTTCTTCCCTAAGTGAGATTGGAGGTTAGAGGGGGGCTGAAGGAGGAGCAATGCCCTTCCCCTAGGTGGGATAAGGCTCTGGTGCAGGCTTTTTCCCTGGAGCATAGTATTTTTTATGGACAACACTCTGGGTTGAGTAACAATGGTTACTCTTCCCCTGCCCCTGCCAGAGCCATTAGGGGATTTTTACAGCTTCTTAATCTGATAACCTGTTAGGGTTACTAAAGGTAAAGCCCACAAAAGTGTGAGGGCCCCCCAAAACTGAAGGCCCCCAAAGTTTCTCACTTTCAGGCTAGTCCACACTCACCCTCCAGAAATTCACCACAATTACCTTTAAACTTTCTTACTAGTTTATGGCTCCAGCAGCTTCTGCTCCAGGTAAGTAGATCTTAGATGTATCTCTGGATTTTCCTGTCTCTCTGAATTTCAAGGTGGCAGTTTGCCCTGCTGTTATAAACTGAATATTTGTGTCCCTCCACCCCCCAAATTAAATGTTGAAACTCTAACATCCAATGTGATGGTATTAGGAGGTAGGGTCTTTGGGAGGTGATTAGGTCATGAGGGTGGAGCCCTCATGAATGAAATTAGTGCCCTTATGGAAGGGAACACAGAGAGCTAGCTCACTTGTCCTCCTTCCACTGTGTGAGGACACAGTGAGAAATTGGCAGTCTGCAACCCGAAAGACGGCTCTCACCAGAACCTGACCACACTGGCACCTGGTTTCCAACTTCCAGCCTCCAGAACTGTGAGAAATACATTTCTGTTGTTTATAGCCACTTAGTCTATGGTACTTTGTTACAGCAGCCCACCTGCAGACTTTGTTCTCTGCTGGGTTCAAAAAAGTTGATTTTCAGTTTACTCAGTTTTTTCTTATTGGAAGAATGGGAATGACTGGCTCCAAGCTCTTTACATGTGGGAACTGAGCCTGAAGTCCCCTAATCCTTTCTATCGCTCTAATCATATCTTTTTCATGTAAAGGATCCTAGGTAAGCTCCACAAATGTAACCATTTTATTGAAGGGACTGGGCTCTTGTGGGTACAATTAAAAAACAACTCTTTCTCCCACTGTCCCTTTAGATATGCCCGTGCATGACTTCTTGTCCCAGCTCTAGGTGGAATCTCAGGCAGGATAACTTTCTGGCTCATATTAGATTAAAATTTTTTAAAAATTGAAATATAATTCAAATACCATGAAATTCACCCTTTGAAAGTATACAGTTCAGTAGTTTTTAGTATATTCATAAGGTTTAGCAACCATCACCACTATCTAACCCCAAAACATTGTCATCATCTCAGAAAGAAAATCCATACTCATTAGCAGTCACTCTCCAGTTACCCGCCAACAGTCCCAATCCCTGACAACCACTAACTGACTTTGTGTTTCTGTGCTTTTGCCCATTCTGGACATTTCATATAAATGAAATTATACAATATGTGGTCTTCTGCATCTGGCTTTTTTCCCTTAGCATAATGTTTTCAAGTTTTCTCGGTACTTCATTCCTTTTATGACTGAACAATATTCCACTGTATGGATATATCACATTTTGTATATCCATTCATCAGTTGATAGACATTTGGATTGTTTCTACTTCTTGGCTATTACGAATAATGCTGCTAGAACCATTCATGGACAATTTTTGTGTGGACATATATTTTCAATTCTCTGGGGTATATACCTAGGAGCAGAATTGCTGGGTCATATGGTAATTCTATGTTCAGCTTTTTGAGGAAATGCCACTGCTAGATTTTTTAAAAGTCCTCCAGGCACTTATAAAAACAGCAAGTCTTGTTTCAGCCATTTAAAAATGCAGAATAATAATTTAAAAATCCAAGTTCTTACCTAATGTAGAGTGCCTTCCCTCCTCCAGCTTGGCCTAGACCCCAGCTTGAAGCACGGCAAAGGGGGATTATATTGTCCTTCCTGGTTCCTCTGCCCCTATGGGTCATGACTTCTGACTCCTCTGACCTGAGGTCTGGCAGGGAGAGACAGTTTGATAAAAAGGAGGCACAGCCTTACATGGTGAGTTCAATTGTCATCTACACTGGCGCAGATTCTTTCTGTCCTGTGGCGCTATGAGAACGTGTTTGGTGATGCCCTTGCTGGGAGCTTCCTGTAATTCCTTTTGACCTGGGTAATGTCTCTCTTATGCCCAGTCTCTTACGACTCAATTTTCAATTGTGGGCAGCCTACCAATGTGACAGAGACTACTAATTACTCCCCAGTATCAGTTTTACCCTCCTTCCTCAGAAGTAGAGTCCCCAACTAGCTGAACACAAGACAAATCGGAATAATGGAATTTCCCAGCCTGCCTCATGGCTGGATGTGGCCTATAATAACCATGTTCTCGCCAACGGTATGTGAGAGTCATATGTGCAATTTTTGGGAATTGTCCTCAAATTCGGGGAGACTGCTTTTCTCCTTCCTCCCAGCTGGCTGCAATGCAGAAGAGATGGATGGAGCTAGAAGTCATGTTGGGCCCTCTGGTGTAAGCTATGTGTTGAGTATAGCAGAACAACAAGACAAAAGGATCCTGGATCGCTGATGATTTGGGAACCACCATATCAGCCCTGGCCTGCTTACATTTACCTGAGAAAAATTAACTTCTTTCTCTTTTATGTCTTGTTTGAGAAAAACTAACTTCTTTCTTGTCTTGCTATTGTGGGTTTTTTCCTTACTTGCAGCAAACTAAATCCTAACTAATACAATCCTACTCTGACTCTCGTGAAGTTGCAGAACGTCTGGAAGCCGTTCTCTTGCCTGGTGTCCCCACTGTAATTCTGAGAGGCAGCCTCGCTCCTGTGAGTCCAGGAGGCCCTTGGGGAAACTCACGCAGCCTTGTCCCTGTCATCAGTGAACGTGCATAGCCCTGTCCTTCACCACTTCCTCAGTCCCATGGGCTCAGCCTCTCACTTTTGCTTTCTTTCATTTTTTTAAGATTTTGTTTATTTATTTGACA
The DNA here is from genome assembly GCF_011800145.1 of Mirounga leonina. NCBI lineage: Eukaryota > Metazoa > Chordata > Mammalia > Carnivora > Phocidae > Mirounga > Mirounga leonina. Next base: position 12,520,753 of record NW_023270739.1, read on the forward strand.
GAAAGAGATACAACGAGAGAGGGAACACAAGCAGGGGAAGTGGGAGAGGGAGAAGCAGACTTCCCGCCGAGCAGGGAGCCCAATGAGGGGCTCGATCCCAGGACCCTGGGACCATGACCTGAGCTGAAGGCAGACGCCTAACAACTGAGCCACCCAGGTGCCCCTCACTTTCTTAGGCATGTGTCAGGCTTCAGATCTGAGCCGTGTTGAACCCTTTGAAGTTCCTGTTTTGCAGTTGAGGGGAAGAAAGAATTCCCCTCCCCCCAAATCCCTCATAAGTGAAGGGAAGGGAAAATGCCACAACAATCCACTTCCTCTCTCCAAAGAAATCTTTCCCCTCTGGCCTCTCCAACCGCCTTCCTTTGTGAACAGAGGTGGGTGGTTCCTGAGGTTCACAGAAGAGGCTTCATCATCTCAGCATGCCCCACTAGGGCGTCTAGTACCACTAGGAAGTCTCACCTTGGGGCCTTAGTCAAAAAGAAAAAAAAGTTAGCGAACCCCAAAGCATCCAATTTTAACTTCCTTTCACCTCACAAATTATAATCTCTGGTATATTCTCTTTCAGGAGCCCCTACCTGGTAGCCAATTCAGAATGGCTAAGGAAGGCATGCTTTCTTTACGTCAGTAGCTCAAAATTTTTGTGGCCACAAATACCTTTGAGAAGTTTGTGAAAGTTGAGCCTCAGCCTCATTCCTGCCTCCCAAGCCTCCCCTCCCCCAAGCAATTCCAAGGACTCTTATACCAAGTCATGTGGAGGCAGGAGTTCTCAGAATATGATCCGTGACTGGTTGACTCTGGTTACCTATCCAATGGTCCGCGTGTAGCAACAAGTGGCAGAGCTGGGTTTCAAACCTGGGCCCTCTGCCCCTGAAGCTTCACTCTTAACTTCCCCTATAGACATGTGAATGAGACCTTCTTGGGCCCTCTAGCCCAGCCCGGCCACCAGCTGGATGCATATGGCATGGAGCCAGAGGAACTGTCTGGCCAAGCCCACACGTGTTCCTGACCCACAGCATCATGGGAAACGAATCACTGAAGCTGCTAAGTTTTGAAGTGGTTCAAGGCTGTACTAGAAACACTTTCCACATGAGCATCCAGAACAATTAGAACTACTGGATACATGTGAATTAAAGTTTTCTGAATAAAATGTAATAGTTGAGGGAAAAAACAAAACAAAACAAAACAAAACCAAGACAGGACACATGGAGACACTCGCCTAGGTCTCCAGCCATTCACCATCAAGTTACATATAAATCCTGGCTAAAAAATGGCAAATGTCATCCCTTTCACAGATTTAAAACAAGTGGGAATAATTTAAAATATTGTTTTTATTGTTTACAAAATGTATTGAAACTCTGAGTTATGTGACCTAAAATGGGTGGACTACATATGTGTAGTCTTTCACTGATGGATGAAACCAAAAGCCCAAGAAGCGTGGCCATGGGGAATCCTCCCACAAAGCTGGTGGGCATCAGATGGTACTTCCAAAGCATTGGGGGAGGGGGAAGCAGCTCCTGGAGTATTAGGTGATAAAGGCAAGCTACAAAATAATTTGTAGTATCTGGTCCCACTGACAGACCCATTTGCTCCACAAATACTATGGAAGGGTCTCATGGATATAACGTTGGGTGAAAAAATCACATTGGAAAAGTATATGTAATATGTTTGTTTCTGGAGGAGGAGGTTATATGTATATATTTTAAAAACAATGAAAACATAAACATAAAACATTTAAATTGTTACCTATAGAGAACAGGGATAGAAGCTAGACTTAATATAACACAAAATTAAATTAAAAATCCTTAAAACCCAAAACCAAATGAAATAACCTAACCTAACTTTATATGCTATCAGTGGAAACCTCACAGAGAACAATTTAAATTACTGTTCAATTAGTAATTTGACTATATGTCCCTAGTGAGATATACTGTATAAAGAACTGTAAGACCACAAGAACATTAAACTCTCTTCAGTATTCGTATTGGTGTTGGTCTTGCTATTCAGAGACTGTGGTGCATGTTGTTAAGACCTGAGAACTGGAAGTTTTGGTATGGAAATAGATGCAAGATTAATGAAATTAAGAGAACCTTGTAGTCCTGAATTGAAAGCATTCCCATGAACTTGTGATACACTTTCTCTTCCTTTCTTCCTCTCTCCTCCACTTCATCCCTCCCCCTTCTTTCTCTCATTGATCTTAGCTTTAACCAGCAAAAAGACCTAGAAACAATTACTTGCTTAGTAGCAATCTGCATTCCTAACACCTGGATTGTGGCCTTGAAATGCCATTTCTCACAAAAAGAAAACTGTGCTCCTTGGAGAAATCGTTGTGTCCAGTCCTCGGACAGGAAATGTACAACAAGAGACTGGAATATCATGGCATGCCTGAAAGCAAGCAAGTTTTCAAGGGCTACTGGGTTTGTATCAAAAAGCAGCGAACTTGAATAGTTTCTCTTGGCCAAAGAGGGGACACTATGAGCACGAGAAAGATAGTAGTGGCAACGAATTGGAACATATGAAATATGTTTAATCATAATAATATCCCCCAAAAAACTCATTGAGTCCCCTCATTGAGATCTCACTGGTCTCACTGAAAGGATGCTGGGGAAGTAACTCATTATTTTGAAAACTGGTAAGTAAAGGAAAAGAATCAAGCACATATCCAGGCTTTACTAAATGAAATATACCTCTAAGTAGCAAAACAGTTGATGAAGGGGGGTTCCTCTAAATGGGTGTATCCTAGCCAATAAATGAAGAAGTGATAGAATCAGCATATCACCATTTTGCAACCTCTACTGAAGGAATGGAGCTTGGAGCATCAGTGGCTGCTGACATCACAGAAAGAGAGACAAGATATACATGGCTCCCACTGGAGGACCACAACCACCTATGAATGAGTCCTCTCACAAAAATCAACCTTGAATCCAATCAAGACTTTATATCTAATTGCAAACTGACAGAAGGTACAGAGGACAGAGAAGCACAATAAACAATACTAAGGAAATACAGTCAGCAAAGTCCAGATTATGGGAAACTAGAGGACGAGTGTCCTGGCTCTTCAACAAATAAATTGCAATTAGAAAAAAAAGGAGATAGGGACACGGGAGATTGGAGGGACTAGTAAGATCATAAGAGACTTAAAAGACCTATTAACTAATGTCAATTATTTGGATTCCAACTCTAACATCTGGGAAAAAGATTTATGAGACAATTGGGAAATCTGAACACTAACTGGATACTTACTGATAATAAGAGATTATTTTTACCTGTAATTGAGTGTGATAATGGTACCACAGTTATAGTTTTTAAAAAGAGTCCTTTTAGTGGTTCATACTGAAGCATTTATAGGTGAAATGATATTTGTAAATCCGCAATTTGCTTTACAACAACCTAGGAGGAGAAAGTGGGTGGGGTTACAGATACAAGATCAGTAATGAGTTGATAATTGTTGAAATTGAATGATGGGTACATGGAGATCCACTATGCTCCTCTCTCTAGTCTTGTAAATATTTGGAATTTTCCATGATTAAAGTTCAAAAAAGAGATTGTGTATGCATGTGTACATGTGTGTGCACTTGCATAACTACATATAGACAAAAGTCTAGAATACTAATTGGTATTAAGACACCCTTCCCATCATATCTGGTTAGAGGAGAATAAAACGGGGGAGAATAATGCCTGCCTAGCAGAGCTGGGTGGTGGCATAATTAATACAAAGGGGCTAGCCCATAGTAGGTGCTCAATCCCATAAATTTCCTTCACTAGCAAGATTGACCAAGTTGGTCAAACTCAAAACCATCAAACCTGTGGGGAAAACATCATGTTCTCACATCATCCTCCCTGCCCCCCTTGATCATGAATCCAAGAGCCCTCGCTAAGGAGTGGTGGTGGAAGGGATTAGGGGAATGAGACGCCTAGCTGAGTTGGCCCATTTTGTTCCTCTCTTACTGCCCCTCATCCATTCCTCCCGATCTCTGTGCATCCCCTTAGGGACCTGAGAATACAGGTGAGCTAATCTCATCAGTCATGACACTGATCAGGGTGTTCATTAAGTTAATTAATTAATGAGTTCTCCCAGCAGACCTGCCTGCAGGAGTCCGATGGTAGGGATTTCAAGCAGATTGATGGAGAGAGAACTCTGGGAGAGAGTGTTGAAACATTCACATCAGAGGCTACTCAGAGGCCAGTGGTGTTCCCTTGGTGTTGGCCCCTGTGAACCACTGAGTAGGAGGGAGACTAGGAGCTCCATGGCACCCTATTAAACTGCTACCTTCGACTCACCCTCCACCTCTGCAAATGCCTAGCTCCTTCATGCTCTTGAACCTGCTGTCATAGCTTAGAGATCCCTAGGATGCCTTCAGACTTCCTCTTCCTGGTCCTCTCCCTGTTCCCCAGTGCCTTACTCATGATCCCCACTCCTATTTCAAAACCCTTCCTTCCTTGGTTTGCTAGACACTGTTGTTTTGGGGTTTCTTTTGTTCCTACTTATCTCCATGCCCATCCACATGTGTTGGTGTCTCTGAGGTTCCATCTCTGGTCCTCTTCCCTCTGCACATCTCTGGGGAGGATGTCACACTCATTCCAATGCCCTCCATCCCTGGTGACTTCCCAGTCTGCCTTGGCAACCCCTGACTCCCATCTCCAGGCGTGCTGCCGACTCGGGTGTCCCACAGGCACCCAACTCAGCCTACCCCATATGGAACACATCATTCCCCCTCCACCACTGGCATTCGGTCTGTTGCTCATCTTGGTTTACTTGGTTTACTACTCGGGTGTCCAAGCCGTGATTTCAGAGCTCCTCCTTGATTTCTTTCTTTCTCTTGCTATAGTCCTGTCACCTCTACTTCCTTGCTCTCTCCACCTGCTGTCATCATCATCATTGTCATCCTCCTTCTCCTCCCCACCAATTCCACCCAGGCTTTCCTTCCATTGGCTAATGTCCATTTATTCTTCCAAAACCAGCTCTGGCAGTTGCCTCCTCTGGGAAAGGTGTCCTGACTGCTTGGAAGCTTCCATTTTATGATATCACAGACTGGCTTCCCTTCTGCTGTTGCCCTGAAGGCAATTTAAGCCACTCAGCACTGGAACAGTTGGCTCTTTGGCTGAGCGCCCAACAGGACAGGGTCTTAAATTTAGGGTCCGTAATGTACAAAATACAAACCCACCACCTATGGTCTTCTTAACTCTGGAGACTCACACTAGGGCAGAGATTCTCACACCATGAGAGGCAGGAGCAGAGAGCAGGTTACACTTCATTTCGGGAGACCCAACAATGAGAGCAGAGGTGAGAGCAGAGTTGTCAGCTTTGTTTAAATACTACCTTTCCTCTTCTTTTCTAGTGCTGAACATGTAGTTGAACTTGCCAAAGTTACATATATGAATGGAAGCCTCCCCACCCTCCAACCCTTATGTTGTAGCTTCTCTGTCTTCACTCCCAATTTTGAGCATCTAACTCATGACTTCATTCCCAGGACTTAAAATGTCCTCCACCTAGAAGAAACAGAGAATGTTGGTTGAATGGATGACTGGTTTAACCTCATGGACCTCTCCATGGATGGGCAATTCCACAGATAATGAAACAGCACATTATGCCATCTGAGCAAATGAAGTGGACCCACTGGGTCAAGGTCTCTATTGGCTTATCAGGATTCTAACCGGAATGAATGCTCTAAAGCAGGATTCCCAAAGGACAGCAGGGCTGAAAGGCTTAGAGGACTCCAGATCAGCTGATCAGCAGACAATATTTCTTTAAAGCCTCTCCTGTGGCTGGACCAACTCACCGATGGGCTCTGGCCATGTTCCGACTGCTCGTCTGCTTGCCTCTCTCTTCTCTAATCCAGGTTTAACGAGATGAGCATCATTAAGAAAGGCAGGGCGGTTATCCTTTAAGTGAACAAAGTGACTCTTCACAGAAGGACTGATTTTAATAACCCAGCGCAAGACCCCCTTTAAGGTACAGAATGATTCTGGCACATCAGTTAAGTGTTACACAAAACAGACGTGAGTATTCAAAATCAAAGGCGTTTTTCATTCATGTGAAAAAGGGATCAGTAAGCTGCATGAAAACTGGGGTGCATAAAAGTCCCGGGGGCCTCTGTCCACAGCAGGAAAAGCTCAGAGCATATTGGGCCCAGGGGGAGGCAACCTTGGCCGCCCATAACTCAGAGATAGAAGGCGGCGATCTTCAGGCGCTGCCTGTGTTTCATGTGCGGGCTCCTGCCTCTGATCTTTCAGCGGCTGCCTAATTGCCAGTGACTGTTTCTGTGGACACGAGGGTCTGCGAAATGTGTAAGGCCTGTATTTTTCCGAGGGAGACTTTTTCCTTTGCACATAAGCCAAAGATTCCTTCATACACAAATTCTTTCTTACGCAGGTCATCAGATTCTTACACGGGGGGACGTTAACGTGGAGATCGGTGCACACCACTGAATGTAAGTGTGTAGATGCAATCTGGTAACTCGAGGGAGTGGGATGCCGGATGGAAAGGCCAGCGAGGCCCTCTGCATGCCTTGCATTGCCTTCCCAGGTGGAGACTGCGCTCCTAAGCCAGTGCGAGGTAAATCAGCGGTTCCTTTTCCAGGAGTGCCTGTGGCTTCACCCTCAGTCAGCCACACCCTTCCACCCAGTCTCCACTGCAACACACATCATAGCGGATATTTACTGAGCACTTATTATGTAGGTCACATGCATTGGTGCCATCAGCCCTGTGAGTAGGTACTATTAGTACCTCGTTTCTACAGGGAGGAAACTGAAGCTAAATACAACGCCCAAGATCATACAGCTGGTTGATGGTGGAGCCAGAATTTGAAGGTAGGCAGTCTGGCTGCAGTCCTCAATCTCGACCACGGCACACTCTTGCCTCCTGGTTGATGGGTGATGGCTGGCTGAGCTTGGTGTCCAAGGTTCTGAGACCAAATTCGGGTTTAGCAGAGTAGCCTGCCTTGAGTGATGAGGGAACTGCCTATGGGGATCCAGACACAGACTAGAAGCACATGTACGTGTATTTGCATCCCTGACTTTATTTCAAAGGTCCTATAGCATCTGTACTCTCAGAACTGTGCCTGTCTCAATCTCTACAAATATTTACTCCTAGATTTTTGTAACATCTGACACTGAGTAAGGTAATTAGAGCAACTCTCCCTGCAGGCAGAGCAGGTAATGAATCACTAGCAGCCTTCTGTTTCATTTTCTGGACCAGTGTTGATATATTTCAGGCCCTGACAGATTGTAGACCTACTTGGGATATGCAGGACACGGAGTAATGGTGAAGGAAATTGTCTGGTAACTCAGAAAGACAGTTGCTGCGGCTGAGATTTCTGCTCTGGGGACCCTGCTGCTCATCTTAAAGCGCAGGCGGTACTGCAGCTTGCTAGGAGGGGGCTTATGACCCCCACTGACTTTCGGGGCTGTAATGCCCCATTCAAAGGGATGGCAGAGTCTTTGGCTTTGGGGTGGACTGAGGGCAGAACAGTCCCTGCCACATGGCAGGCAGGCAGGCAGACGCAAAGCTGAGGTTTGATTAGATAAATGATGAAAATCAGGGTGCGTCTTTGAGAAAAAAATAGGTCCCATCTAAAACATCAGGCTGTGGGCAAATGTGGATAAAAATGGAGATGATAACTACCTTATTTTTTAATCATTGTAACATTATCATCAGACATATAAAAGCACATTTTACAACAGGGAATGAAACGTATTTAACTCGATAACCAATACGGCTGAGTTTTCTCACATGCCGCTCAAGACCGGTCCATTGAAGAGAAAACAAGTGCTAGGTCATGCTAACGTGAGGCACTCGATTCCCCAGAAGCACAGCAGCTGTCCACTTACTGAGAACCCATCCACAGCACTAAACCTGAAAGCGAAGCTGTAATGGTCTGGTTGGCTTTGCAAGTGACATCACTTTCCTCAGCTTCGTCTAGTTCCATGGTTCTCAGTCGCAAGAGCCGTTCGGCAGCGTCTGGAGACGGTCTCGTCACGGCTGGGGGATGTTACTGGCATCCTGTGGGTGGAAGCCAGGGGCGCTGCTCAACATCCCATAGTACAAGGGACAGCGTCCTACACAAAAACATTATTCGGCCCAACATGGCAATGGTGCTGAGGTGGAGAAACTCTGGTTTAGTTTGGGGTTTACTGATACAAGGAGTGGAAAGCCAACCTTTACTGAGGGTTCACCTCGGGGGCACGCAGTGTTCTCCGTTCTAAGGCACCGTGCACCTGAACTCGCTCATGACTTGTCGCAGCAAACCTACAGGGTGGGTAGTCTTCTTGCCCTGGACAGGCCAGCGTGAGGTGGATGAGGCAGGCAGGGAGCTTATACCCTCCTGAACGCCGAAGACTGAGACTCCTCCTATTAGGGGAAGACTTGGGCCTCCCCACGCCAGTCCAGGGCACGCAACACAGAAAGGGCAGAGTGGCTTCTGTCTCCCTGCTGACGACACCTCTACCCATTCATTGTCGGGACAGCAGGTAAATCGCTCTGGGGACTCCCCGACTCTTGTAGGCACAGCCTCTGGAAAGAGTTGGAAAAGCACAGCACCGGACTACCCCTGCAGGCCCTAAGGAAGCCTTGCAGCACCGAGGTTATCTCCGCTGACTCTGTGCTTGGCTTCGGAAGAGGCGACCATGTTCCACCTGCGAGGACCTGCGAGGGCAGACCGAGATGACCAGCTGGGAGACAGACAGACATTGTAGCTTACCCAAGGGAGACTATCTTTGCGGGCCTGGCAGCAGCTCTGGGAGAGGTGGAGAGCTGCAGGAGAGAACAGAAACCTCAAGGCCGGAGCCAGAACCCAGTCAGCACAAGTGAGAAGCAGCACCGGAGGCTGCTGGAGAAGAGCTTTTCCGGTCTAAATCTCGCCTTTGATGCCAGCGTCCCCTGTGTAGACTCTCCACTGGCAGGGGCAGAGGTCGGGGAGGAGGCGAGCTGGGGCCGGAACTGTAGGAGGAGCGGTCCAATACAATCTACCGCTTACAGAGGACTACAACGCCAGCAAGAGAGAGGAAAGGGGGCTGCTAGTTCCTAAGAGGTGGGTTCTTTGGCACCCCTAAAAATCCAAAGGTTGGCTCTAAGGATGGGATCTCAAGCTCTTCGTGTAGCTTACAACGGTGGGCCTTAACTTCTAGGCTGCATTGGACTTGTTAAAACAGAGATGGCTGGGTTGCACCTGAATTTCTGAGACGTTCCCAGGTGATGCTGATGCTGCCGGTCCACGGACCACACTCTTGAGAGCCACTGGCCTAGAACGCCCCTATTGCCAGGCTACCCGACCCTCCAAGATCTGTCATCAGTCCTTAAACTGCAAAGGACATTCTTATTCCAGTTTCTTCAAAGACCGTGTTCATGGATGTCACTGTTTCAAGTACGGCAAACGCACCAAGCCTTCACTCCGGTTCTATTAAGACTGTGAATGTAAACTTCACCCCCACATCCAGTACAAAAGAATTCATATCCATCATCTGTTTTAATTTATTCAAACTGTTCCTTGCCTCCATTAACGTGAATGATTGGGAGTTAACCAGACTTAAAATTTATTGCGCATGGAACGAGAGCTATTACCTGGACTTGAAAAATACTTTAACTCCTCTGACCACGGTCTGAGATTTCAGACTTGTCAGTAAAAATGGGCGTTTGGGGTTGTTCTGAAACCTTCTGCCATGACATCCTGATCACAGTGAATCTGATTTGCTGAAGCAAATTTCTTTGCTCCCAGGGCCTATGTCTAAGATCCAAATTGGTAGCTTGATTTTGGCAACAAACAGTATATACTTCCGATTGCCACCATTTATTTTTTTCTCCCCCCATTTAAAAACGGCCTTAACTTAAAGCTTGACTCTACTTTCCCACCAGCCTGGGCCCTGTGGGGCTGATGTAGTAAAAATCCAACTTCTGCTCAGCAAATGAAATAAACTGTTTTCAAGACACATATGGAGTAAATATGGATGGTAAAGAGGTGCTACCTTTACGGTCACTTTTCCGACCATCCGCTTCACAAATTATTTACAGGTCTCTCAGAAACTGGCTTCGCTGTTACCCCGCGGCCGAGGGGCGGACGGGCCCAGCCACCAGTCCTAATGTGCTCATTCCCATGTGACTCATTACTGCAAACAAAGGTGTTGGCCCAAAATGCTCCGAAGCAGCTGAAAACTATCCCATTATGTAGCACCCAATCAAGGCCTTTTTTTTCTCTTTTCTTTAAGTCCTTTTCTTGACTCTCACCACATGGAAGCGTTTTGAGAACCGGTTCTGAGGGCTCCAGGAAGCTATTTCGGGACTCCCGTGCCGACAACAGGCCTCACTTTGATGTCCGTAGTAAATGGCTGTTCTGGGGAAGTGCGTTCTCTAATCCTCCCACCCTCCTGCCTTCCTATCACTGCCAAACAAGGAAGCTTTCTCGGATAATAGCTTGTGCAAAACCCTACAGTTTCTACACTTGGTCCTAGTTTCCAAACTCCTTCCAAAGCAAGCTTAGCGTCTGCTTGTCCTCTTTCCCAACGAAGCGGCGCTGGGAAGAGAACGATATTATCAATGAAAACGTGACAAACGTTTGTGATTACCTGTTGGGTGCCACGCATTGTGCTGAGCCCTTTAGATGTATCATCTCACTGAATCATAGAAACAGCCCTAGGTGTGGGTAGTTATCATTCCCATTTTGATGATGAGAGAACTACAAGAACACAGACAGAATGTTCTATCTGGGGTGACAAAGCTACTCAGTGAAGAGAGAAACACAGGTTTAGAACCCGTGTCCTTTTTTAAAACTTAAAGTATAACATACTCAGAAAAATGAAAAATCCTGAGTGTATATAGCTCAGGGAATTTTCATGAAATGAACACACCCATGTAACCAACTCAAGCCCCCCCCCCAAAATACTAGCAGCCCCCTTCCTGCACCAGTCATTAGCCACCCACTCTGCACAGGGAACGGTTATCATGACTTCTTAGATTAGCTTTGCCTATTTTTGAACTTAAGTGGAACCAATACAGTATGTGTTGTTTTGTGTTTCACTTTTTTTTTTACCCAATATTACAGTTGTGAGATGGATTTATGATAGTATAAAGTTTTTTCATTGCTGTCTAGTGTTCCATGGTGTGAACATAGCAAAATTTATCATACTGTTAATGGGCGGGGGTTATTTATAAACTGGGGCCATCACAAATAATGCTGTGAGAACCATTTTGGAACATGCCTACCGGTGCCGTGTATGGATACACTTCTGTTGGGCATACGTACACCTAGGAGTGGAACTGCTGGGTACGTTCAGCTTCGACAGAATCTTCTAACATTTCAACCTGTGCGTTATGAGTTGGCAAATGCCTTGAGGGGTATTACAATCTGAACTGTGTCCCCCCCAAAACTCATACGTTGAAGCCCCAACTTCCAATGTGACTCTGTTTGGAGATGGGGCCTTTCAGGAGGTAATTAATATTAAACGAGGTCACAAGGAGCCCTAATCGGACAGGACAGGCATTCTTTCAAGGAGTGGAAGAGACACCAGCACTCACTGGCTCTCCTCGCACACACCAAGGAAAGGCTGTGTGAGGACATGCGGTGGGAAGGTGACTGTCTGTGGCCGGGAAGGAACAGAGTCCTCACCAGAAACCAACCCTGTCAGCACCTGGATCTTGGATTTCAAGCCTCCAGAACTGCGAGAAAATGAACTTCTGTTGTGTAAGCCACCCAGCCTGCAGTATTCTGTTGTGACAGCCTGAGCAGATGAATCAAGGGGAAAGGTGGAGAAGCTGGGCTCACCTCAATGAGCTTTCTTTCTCTTTGGGATCTTGGCCTTTCTCCTTCTGGTGTCTTGGCGACTCTGAGCTCACAGTTTTGTCTCCCCAGCTCTCTGACTCTGCCAAAGCTCAGGTCAGGGCTGCAGCCTCACATTGGCTTTGGTGAGGCTTTTCTGCCTCTCATCCTTGTGCCACTTCCAACATGGCAAATCCTTGAGGGGAAAACAGGCTTCGAGGGTGGCCTGAAAAAGTTTACTCTGTCATTACTGAAAACAGAAATGTAATTGGTAGTTGTTAAAACAAGGAACTTACAAATAACTTGAAAAAATAAAACTGTAGGACTAACTCGGCAATTCGGGCCACTTTCTATTACAGTATTTCGCAAACACCTCTTCAAATGTAGTATCTCCTAGTTCTTGAAATATTGACCTGGCACAATTTTTTCTTCTCAGGATGTCGCAATTTGGAACCCATGCTTTCTAGATCTTTGTTAACTTAGAGAACTGAGAATTTCCTAGAAGGATAGACAACTCTCCGCAACACGATCAGAATTGCCTGGAATGGTTTTTGAAAAAAAGATGTTTAAGAAGCACAATCATTCAGGGACACTTGAGTTAAAAAAAAAGTCACATTTGGTGAATGAAAAATAGAATCATGGATGAGCCCCAAACAAAGCACTCGGAATCGGGAAGCCTGGTGTCGAGGCCCATGCTGTCCCCTCATTAATGGTGTGGCACTGGGGGAGTCGGCCACACGGTGCTTCCGTTTCCTCAGCCGGAGAAAGGGGATACTCACATTTGTAAAGTGTTTCCAAATCTCCAAAGTGCAGGTGACCATTCTGCTTCGGGAGCTCCCTCAGCACCTCTGGGGTGAATACCTAGCCCTGACTGCGGGCCTCCTTCACTGGGTTCTGAGCTCCGGGTGCGGGCGTGTCCTGCTCTCTTCCTAGCCTCAGTACAGGGCAGATATAGATGACCAGCGACGCATGGCTGTGCCCAGCACACACGCAGCTCCTTCCCACACTGACCCTCCCAGGCGTGTACCGAAATGCTGTGCTACACACTGCAGGCCAATAGTATCCCTGGCAAAGTTGGTCGGTGTTGTCCTGTGAGGGGAAATAGCCACAATCACCCTAGAAAACCCCTCTAATGGCCCACGCCCCAAGGCACCATCAAGTTTAAGAACTGGAAAGGAAGGAAAAACTGGCATAACCACAGATCCAGCATTCAAACTCCCCTGCTCTGTAATACCTACCGAGCCCCTGACATGAATGGAGACAAGTGGTGCTGGCTGAGGAAGGCCTGTTCACCTACAGTATGTCCCTCCTTCATTCTGCTTTTCCTGTTAAGTCTCTAGGACTTACACTTCTGAACTAGAGTTTTTATTGTGAAGTAAACGCAGTGATGTTGAGGTTGGGTCCTCAAGTCAATGACTAGCCTGGCTCCTGGATCATCCCTCTTTTGGGGAGTCCCAGGATTAGAGCTTGGTAAATAAAGGCTTTGAAAAAGTTCCTGGTACGTTTAACTTGGTTACATCCAGTTTCTAAACCTTATTTGATACTGGAACTTGCTTCTTGTTGGTGTGTAATACCTACTAATATTCTGTGAAACACGCTCAATGTGACATGCTGGAAATGTAGCCGTAGACCATTATTCAAAGCTTTTCTGACTTACTTTATAGACAATCCTTAATACAAATAGTTCTCTGCCTTCAGGGTAGAGCAATTAAGAACAAATTAGGAATAAAAGTGAGGAAGGTTGTCAGATTAAAAAGAAAATGCACAGCTAACATCCTGGCAGGAATGGAAGAGACCAAAAAAAGAAAAAAATCATAAAGCACCCATGGAATTATTTTCAGATGTTCAACAAATATTACTGCATGGTCTGACTGTGGAGGTTCAAAAGAGCAGCAATCAAGTCTATAAGAAAAGGGGACATCCTTGGTAAACTTGCTTAAGATGGTAGGAATTTATTTACTATATTTCGCAGTACCAGGTAGGAAAGCCGTCCCTTTATCCGGGGCTCTCGGCTTCCCACAGCTCTCTCCCTTCACACACTGTCCTATCAGCCACCTCGACAAAGGCCACGCCAACCATTCAGAGACTCTTCATACCCTTCAGGTGTCTTAAGAGTCTTTGTGTTTTGTTAGTCAGGAAGGTATCATGGGGAATTTAGTCCCAAATGTTCTTTTAAAGGAGGAAGGTCTTTCTCATGAGTAGATTTCAAGATACCAGAACATAAATAAAAGTTTATTTATCTTTTAGGTCACATCCATTTGTGAATTGCATTCAGTCCAGGAACAGGGAGACTGCATCATGGTCCATGTGGGGGGGCATGTCTCCCATGGCCCGAGGCTCACTGATCAAGGCTGCATTGTCCATCCGCAGGGCAAGAAAGCCTCTCTATCTTCCTTTCTGAGGGGGGACATTCAAGGGAATTATTCCCAGAAGCAGACGTGGTCCTCAATCCCCTCTGCTTTCCATTGCGTTGGACTTATCGGTGGTTCTCTTTAAATAATGACCTTTTCCATCCTTACTCATTGTATTTGGATAGTTTTAAGCGGGGAATGATGTTCATCGACTGCAGCTCCTGGAAGAGCAGTTTGCAGGCGTACGGGATGCGGAGGGAGGACACGTGGCATGACGACTTGCAGTAATGGCACCTGAAACCCAAGTCGGCACGTGTTAGAGGGACGGTCGCTGAGAAACCAAGGCCTGCGCATGGATCCTACTACCATCCCATCCATTCCATTCTATTTGTCAGGGTTCAGTTCTGCTATCAAATATGTACAATCGTGCCCCCCCTCACCCCACCCCACAAAAAGCAGCATCCAAGGAGCAAAAGAAAAAAACACTATCACTCCTGCAGGTTTAAAAGCATGCAATTTTAATCAGTTACTACCATCTTCTAAACCTTTCTCTGTAGAATGCGAAACATCTTCCTGTTTACTTGCTTTGAGTGAGGCCCAGAAATCTGAGCCATCTCAAAGTTACTCAGGTTTAGACTTTTTCATTGTTGAAAACTTCTAAAATCGATTCAATCTCCATGTATTTGATAGAATCTATTACATAATACTCTTCAAGGTAAGATGCTCAACAATTACAATATGGTCTGTCACTAAGACACCTGACGTGTTGATGGGGAACACAGGACTTTCATAGAGAATGTGGTGGCCGACCAAATGCTACTTATTTTTCCAGTGCTCTTCAAGCTTGGTGATTTCTACTTGTGGGAGAAGCTACTATACTTAATGACGTGCTCTCCCTGTGTGCATATATTCTCATTTAATCCCTACAACAGCCCATGCTCCTAACCAACACGCCTGCTATTCCAATTAGGATCTTCTTTTCTCTTTCTTCAGGAAGAGCCAATGACCAAACCTAGGTCTCTTTTTTTTTTTTTTTTTTTTTTTTTTAAGGATTTTACTTATTTATTAGAGAGAGAGAGAGCACAAGCAGGAGGAGCAGCAGGCAGAGGGAGAAGCAGGCTCCCAGCTGAGCAGGAAGCTGGATGAGGGACTCGATCCCAGGACGCTGGGATCATGACCTGAGCTGAAGGCAGATGCTTAACGACTGAGCCACCCAGGTGCCCCTAAACCTAGGTCTTAATCAATGGCTACAACTGATGAGGAGTCTCCGGGGAGAAAGCGAACTATCCTCTCAGGTTTTAGACCCAAATAGGTCCTCACCCTACACCTTAAGAGTCTGGGGCAGCTGAGACTTGGGTGGAAAACTAGGTCCTCCCAGTCAAGAGCAGGGGTGAATGAGTGCAAGAGGAACACCAACCAAGGCTCAGAAGGTTCCGTGCTGACTGGGAACCGGAGGGGAAGGCTGCTGTGAAGAGCAGTGAGACAGTATATGTAACAACGTAAATGTGCATCTTATCTGATCAATCACAGAACTGGCAAAGATGAGTATATGAGAATGTTCACACTGTTTATAACAGCAGAAAGCAGGAGACTGCTCAGAAATCCAGGAGGGAACTGGCTCTGTGATTATAAGACATTTATACAGAAGAATGCTGTGCGGCCATTAAACGTGATGATGTAGACCCATATTTATTGAAATAAGGTGTCTGGCACACACTGTGGAGCGAAAAAAGTTTTCTTAACAGCCTGGTTTCAAGAAGGTCCTCAGATAGGTTTCAGTAAAATATATGAAGCCCCCAAAGTCATATGTAACAAGACTTTTTTTTGGTGAGTATGTATTTGCACTTTGCTGCTATTATCAGAATCTCAAAGGGTTCACTATTAAAAAAAAAACAACAACCCTGGGGGGTTGGGGGAGTATGTTACATAACTATTGGCAGAGAGGTCTCAAAAAGAGTCACTAAAATGTGAACAGTGGTCACCTCTGGGTGATGAGAATTAATGTGACAATTTATATTTTTTGTGTGTAACTTTGAATACTTTATAAAGTGCAGGGATCATTTTTGAAATCAGCAAAATCAAGCTTTTATGATTTTAGAAAAGAAAAGCACGAAGCATTTGAGCGTGGTGGTGAACGACGCTGTAGATGTGAACTTCCTGAGAAGGGAACGGGGAGCCAGCACAGTCGTGTGTGAGCAGCGCGGTCCCCGTGAGGGGCTGCCTGCAGGGGCTGAGGACACACGGGGTGCCTGATCCCATCACAGTCATATCCACACGGTGAAGGACTTCTTCCAAAAAGACTGTACCTAAAGACCTCTCTGATGCGTTATCATTTAAGAACTATGTTTTTAATGTGCTTGGTTGATCTAATTCATTCAGGAATCATGTTCATGCTTCAATTAAATTGGAGAAATGGGGGGCGCCTGGGTGGCTCAGTTGGTTAAGTCGCTTAACTGCCTTCGGCTCAGGTCATGATCCCGGGGTCCTGGGATCGAGCCCCGCATCGGGCTCCCTGCTCGGCAGGAAGCCTGCTTCTCCCTCTCCCACTCCCGCTGCTTGTGTTCCCTCTCTCGCTGTGTCTCTGTCAAATAAATAAATAAAATCTTTAAAAAAAAAAAATTGGAGAAATGGTTTTAACGGAAGCAACTTCTTGCTGATTCTGTTACTCTGTGACTTCAATCCACGCTTATGTAAGATTTCCATATGTGCTGCCTCATAATCCAGAAAGCCCACTACCTTCTCTGTTATTAAACATTTCTCCATCATTTAAAATGTTCCATTGCATTATTATACATACATACACGCATAAATATAAACATATATACATATATACACATACAAAAATTATAAGCTATTAAGTTACCCTATGTCTGAACAATTTCAGGAGGAAGAAACTTGACCCAACAACAATAAAATAAACGGACTCTTTAGGGCAAAGGCAGCAAAAGAAGGAGGCTGTGGCTTCACATGAGAAATGACTGTCCAGTAAAATGTCCTCTATGAGCTAATTATCTTAACAGGGATCTTCTTTTCTCTGCAGTTTTCCTTCCGGACCTCTCTTTTGTGACTTATGCCCTTCATGTCTTCGGCAGAACAACAGTCTTGCTGTAAACATCCCCATAGCAATGCCTTGCTAATGTGCAAATCACTAACAAAAGGCCAGTTTCAAGGTTCTGAACTGCTCTAATTACTCAGCCTCCATTGTGCTGTTCATTAAAGAGCGACTTCCTCCCACACACGCCCGTGCTCCCTCCCACACGGCCCAGCACACACGCCCAGGTAATGATGGAAAACCACAGCATCATTATGTTCCTCTTCCAGAGAGCCGCACACGAGGAGGAGGCTGCTAGACTACCCGACTGGATTAGGATTTTTTTCTGTTGGCAACAAGGGTACAAGCGGGCCACTCAAAATCAGACACACAGTATATCCAGGTCTGTTTAATTACAGTAAAGACCCTTAAACCGTGTAACCTGATTTAGCCTTCTTTCAAAGGATTTCAAATACAATACACACGGAGCACATGAGCTTCAAAATCAGGCACTGCCATCACACGATCTCTAAATGAGACAGAAGTGAAGCAGGAGAGAAGGTAAGAATTTAACAGAGTAATACTGAGATCGAATACTGCTTTCATTAGTTTCCCTTAATATTCAGCAAAACAGAGGGGAACGTTTCCAAAGTATGTGAGTGAATCTGGTCTACTGCTTTCTCTCTCTCTCTCTCTCTCTCTCTCTCTCTCTCTCTCGGGTGGGGGGGGCACAGGAGAAAATGCAGGGAGGATGGAGAAGAAAAGGAAATCCATTTTGAAGTTTCATGATCCCTACTTATAATAAAAGGACTCTTCTGTACCATCTTTTCAAAGTAATGACTTAAAAATCCTTGTGCCAAATTTGAAGATGTAAGCGCAGGGGCGCTGGTCTCAGGCACCTTCCTGTTACACTTGCATGTAACACAGCCAGGACGATAAAAGGCAAATTCAATATGCATTTCAAAAGGTGAATAGACATCTCAGAGTTGAAACCCCCCACCCAGGTCACTGATATGAGAAAGAGCTAGGCTTATGCTTAGAATCACGTCACCCATCTCTGCCACCTTATGAAAGGAATGAGCTGCAAATGGCCACCTCTTGTGTTCGTTTTTAAATGAAGTGATTTCTTCACAGACAAGTCTCATCAACTCTTCTACACTAAAACCCATAAAATAATTGGCTCTAAGGTTTTGTCATTTACCAAGCAAGGTATACACTCTATTCTAAGATGCCCACTCACTCTGACTCTAGATTTGCTTTACTTAGCCAAGGAACTGGAGGCTTAGGATGGCCGGAAGCCGGGACTCTCTGGAAGGAGGCTTTGAGGGGAGACTCAGTGGGGAAAAGGGGGCCCAGGTACCCCTCAAACCCTGGCAAAGGTGGCTTATCTGGGCCTAATTCTATCCTCCAGAGGATGGTGCCTCCCTAGGGAAAGGGGCTCTGGGAGTGCAGGTGAAGGGTGACCAGGGAGTTCAGGCTGTTTCCTGTTCCGGCAGCACTCCATTCAGACCTGGCTAGACCTCATCTCTGAGAGAAAACAAATGGAGACTGGCCAGCTACAGGCCCTCCTGCCTCCAAGGTAAGTGGGGGCCCCGGGATGTGACTAACCCTAAGCAGAGGAGCCGTTCCTTGGTGGTAGAGTGGAACGCTTCCAAGGAGAAAAGGTGCTCCACCTACCCAGACAAAACCCAAAAACATGTAGCTTCACCCTTTAAGCTGGCCTTTGTGTCATGAACTCTGCACAGAAACTGTAAGCTTTATGATTTCCATAATTTACCTACTGGCAATCCTCCATACACAGGGTCAGTGTCATCTAGCCATTATTTTTCACTAAGCATCTACCAGGTCCCAGGCTGGAGAAGCAGGGGGAGAACAAGACAGAATGTAGTTAGAATGGACTAGAAGAGAAGATCCCTGTGAGCAGCCATTCATCTGTCTTGTTCACCATTGTACTCTGGAGCCTAAAACAGTGTCTGGCACTTAGCAGATTCTCACGAATTGTTTGTTGAGTGAATGACTGAGACAGACCTTGTCTCTGCCACGATGGAATTCACAGTCCAAGTGTAAAGCAGCTTGCTATGCAGACAGAGTACAGACAAGGGGTCAGGGTACCAGATCCTGGTCCTGGCTCTGTCACCAACTTGGTATATGACCTGGAGCAGCATATTAGGCTCTTTGGGTTCGAGGCTAAATAAGGGCATTCAACACAATGTTCTCTAAAAAGTTTCTAGTTACTAATGATGTACTATATGTTGGCTAATTGAACGTCATAAAAAAAAAATAAAATCAGACCTCCCTTGAGATTAGGTCAAAAAAAAAATAAATTTGTATTTCTCTGATTATTATTGAGATTGAAAAAAAGTTTCTAGTTAAAAATGCTATACTTCTCATACTTAACAACGAAAAGGCTAGGAATTTTTTTACAGGTGAATAGTGATACAAAAGGTGTTCGAAATAATATTAAAAAGAAGACAAAGTCCATGCTCCTTGGGTATTTAAACTCTAGTGGTGTAGAAAGCAGAACATTAGGTAGACAAACTAAACAGGTACATATAGTATCCCCAATTCTAGGAATGCACAGATGGGGAAGGTTGGAGAATGTGTGGGTATGATCCAGGGTCACTTCTTGAGCTGTGATTTAAGAGGCAAGGCGTGTGTCTGAGAGACATACGGTATCCACTTACCAGCCAGAATACCCCAGAAGTCCACACTGCCCACAGACATCAACCTCAAAGGCATCACTCGAAATCATTAGTCTCTCCAGTAAAAGCATACTGGCTCCGTAACCGATTAAACAGTCACGTTCCATCTCTCCAAGACGCAAACCGCCGTCACGAGATCGACCTTCGGTGGGCTGCCTTTGAAACGAATCAGACCAATGTGTCATTATTACATTAGACCAACAGGGGGGCAGCATCACGTGCTGGCTAAGAGCACAGGGCTGCGGGGTAGGGCTCACCTGTCAAATCACTCACTGGACAGGGACCTGGAGCGGGCTGCCCAGCCTGCCCCTTGGCTGCATTTGCAAAATGTAAAATTTAAGGCTCCCAAAGAGCCTTAAATGAGAGGAGATGTAATACTAGTGGTTGCTCCTGTTATTAAGTGATAATAATAAATCCTTCCCCTAAAACCTAACCCAAGTAGGGTCTCACTGCTGGGCTCACCGGTGCCTTGAGAATCTCAACTTCCCTTCCCCCTTCTGCAGTTTGGGGCACACGTATGTCTATCATTTCAACAGGCACGTGCATTTGCTCAGTTTTAAGTGGTCACTGGACTGAGTCATCTACACCTCTCCCTTGGTTTAAAAAAGTAAACTCAGATGCTGGCTGCTTCATCCCCCACCCTTCCCCTGTACTGGAACGTCCAAGCCGGGATCAGGGGAAGCAGGCAGGGAACTGGATATTTCTGGAGCATCCCCCAGGGATCAGCACTATATACGTTCTATATCCGAACATCAGACATTCCCCAGCATGCTGTTAAGTGGCCATCACTGTTGCCACTTCAGGTCTGAGAAAGACCGAAGCTGCGAGAAGCTAAGTGATCTGTCCAAGGCCCACAGTAAAGCTACGAGGTGGGGCTGAGTTCACATCCATGTCTATCTGGCTTCGAGGCCCGTGCTCCCTCTCCTGGCCCGCGGCTCCTCAACCACGGCACGAAGCCCCTACTGAGCTGGGTAATTCTCTGGGGGGTGAGGGGGGGCGCTGCCTGGTGCCCTGCAGGGTCTTTAGCAGCATTCCTGGGCTCCACCCACCAGATGCCAGTAGCCCCCTCCCCACACCCCTAGCTGTGACATCCCATGATGTCTTCAGACATTGTCAAATGTCCCCTGGGAGGCAAAACTGCTCGTGGTTGAGAACCACTGCCCTGAACTATGCTTCTCCAACTGGAAAATGTAGTACTAAGAACACGTGAAACTGAGCATTTGTCATTCCCTTCCCAACAATTATACCCACCCATTCATTGACACGCAGACACTGCTTGGAGCTGAGAATACGCTGACGACTGGGCCTGAGTGGACCTCCCGGAGCTTATTCAGACGAGCGTGCGAGTACATGTGCCTTCAGCTCCAATAACAGAAGGTTTAAAAAATGACAGCTGTGGCTTGGGCTTCCAGATAACAGAAGTATGTGTTTTGTTTTTTTTTTTTAAAGATTTTATTTATTTATTTATTTGATAGAGAGAGAGCATGAGATGGGGGAGGGTCAGAGGGAGAAGCAGACTCCCCGCTGAGCAGGGAGCCCGATGCGGGACTCGATCCTGGGACTCCAGGATCATGACCTGAGCCGAAGGCAGTTGCTTAACCAACTGAGCCACCCAGGTGCCCATAAGTATGTGTTTTCTGTGTACACATGGGAGCACGCAGGTGTATCCACCCATGTGTATGTGCTGGGTATGTAAGTGTGTCTACATTCTTACATATGAACCTTTTTTTTTTTTTTAAGATTTTATTTATTTATTCATGAGACACAGAGAGAGCGAGAAAGAGAGAGAGAGGCAGGCTCCCCACAGAGCAGGGAGCCCAATGCGGGGCTCGATTCCAGGACCCCGGGATCATGACCTGAGCCGAAGGCAGACGCTTAACCGACTGAGCCACCCAGGCGCCCCATACGAACCTTTTGGAGTAAGACCGCATTTGCACACAGGTACACAGTCAGGGACCATGTTAGGCGACTACTGGCAAGACCTGGGATGGGCTCGCCCCTCTGCCTCTGGAATTATTTTTAATTGGTTGCTACTGTTTCATGCTAACCAGACACACAGGATTTCTGCAGATGCCTAACACTCCAAATTTTGACATCTCAGGGAAACAAAAACTTCGCTGAGTCTGCTTATTGCTGTATCCGGGGAACGCAAGGTAGACTTGACTGCATTAGAAATTCTTTCAGTAAATGCTTTTCTCTTACCTGGTAAGAACAGCTCGTGGTCCCCGGGCCCGGGCGTGCATCTTATCCAGTACCATGTGCTTCAGTTTCTGATAGTACACCGGGCCAAAATAGATGTATGCTTCTAAGGGTTCACTGAAAGAAAGGTCAGAATTTTGGGCTAAGAAAGCAGGTTTGGGCTAATAAGAGCCAGCCTTCTCCAAGACCGCTCACTTGCAGGGCCTTGTTTGTTTCAGAACAGGCTTACGAATGAGTGAGAGAGGAGGATTTTCAGTCTGCACTGAATGAAAAGGCTAGATTTGAAAAGAGAAAAACACCATGGATACATTAGAAGACATACTGTTTACTTAAGATATACAAACTTAAACAGGCGGTGAGAACATATGTACAGGACGGTCCCTCCTTCACTGCTCCCGCCCTAGTTGAGCCACCACCCTTTTTCGCCTGAACCCCTGCAGACGTTCGTCTGGCGTCTCTCCCTGCTTCCACTGCCAACCCTCAACAGTCTGTCACAGGACAAACCAGAGCAATTCCTTCTAAAATGTAAATCACAGCAGGTTATTCTTCTGCTCTAAATTCCCAATGGTTTCCTACCACACTCAGAATCTGTGACACCCAAATTTTGTATCACAGCCATAAGGTCTCACAGAATCTGGTTCTAGCCCACCTCCAACTCACGTCCTGTTCCCTTTCCCCATTGCTCATTCTACTCCAGTAACACCAGCCTCTTCATTGCTCCTCAAATGTAGCAAGTCTGTCTGCCTCAGGGCCTTTGCACTTCCTGGTTCTAAAACATTCTTCCACCAGGTATTCACACAGCTGTCAAACATTTCACCTCCTCAGAGGCCTCCCTCTCCCTCATGACCTTATCACCTCCTCAGGGGCCTCCCTCTCCCTCATGACCTTATTGCCTCCTCAGGGGCGGCCTCCCTCTCCCTCATGACCTTATCTGGAGGAGTCCTCCTCTGACCCCACCATCACCAAGCCCCCACACTGTCTCAATTCTTACCTGGGCTTTATTTTCTTCAGAACACTTGCCACCACTTGATATTATCATACACATTTATTATTTCCCTGATTGTCGCCCGTCTTCCCCACTTCCCCGAGACTCCTCCGGGTAAGCGCTCTGTCTCCTCTGTCACTGCGGCTCCAGCACCAGTGACCCTGCCTGGCACAGGACTGGCGCTCCGTAAATGTCTGTTAAAACAGAGCTGACTCAACGAACCCTTAGAATGACTGCAGTAAGAGCGGTGGAAGGCAGTGAGTACTCCAGTGTTCTGACAGAAGAAACCCTTCTCCTTTAGTTCGGGGCAAGAGCAGGCAGGGGCTGACGCCTCTAAAAAATTTTACCTGCCCCAGAACTTCCTCAACAGTAAGGAGGAACCCACCATGTACCACTTAATCCGTACGCCACCCAGGGGTCCAGCGCCCTCCCTGCCGCGCCGGCCTGGCTCACACGCACTGAGTTTGGGCCCCAGCATGAAGCGGGAGTGGAAGGACACGGCAGAGGCACATGGAAGCACTCGGCCCCTGCTTGCCTGCCGTCCCTTCTACCACGCTCAGCACCGCCCACACAGGCGTCCGTGGCCCTCAAGCCACCGAGCCGGCTTACGGACAGCCAGCTTCGTGGAAGACACAGAGTGGGGTGCGAGGCATAATGCACAGGGTGTCGGGAGACACGGCTCCTGTCCCAGCTCTGTCACACAGTCATGACATGATCTCTTTATCCCAGTTTTCCCAGCTGTACAACAAGGGGGTCAGGCCAACGTTCTTTCCAGCTCTGATCATCGAGGATTCCAATCCTTCTCAGTATGGCTGCTCAGGGTACAATCTAGGGAAGTCTGCCACCTAATGCCATTCCATCATCCACTGAAGAGAGCCGTGTGCAATGTGCCCTCCTAGTTATGCTCGAGAATTTGGCAAGGGGTGAAGCTAGTGGGTGAATGTGTTGGCAAGCCCTTTGGGGAACTTTCGGCTGACCAGCTAAACTCGTGTTTCTCAAACTCTGCTACTGAGATAACTGGCAAAGACATGAAAACACTAGCTGGGGCATAGAGGAAGGTGGCGTAGACAGAACCTAAAGCTATCTATGGGAAGCAGAGCATAATCCACTCAAATCTTTCAGTGAAATTATGCTCAGAAGGTGAACCAAATTCATTCATTGGTTCTGCACATTTTCTGGCCAACTTCTGTATTATTTTCAGATGAGGAGCAAAGACCGAGACCATCAGTTTCACCACAACTGCAATTTTTGAAGTGAACCTCAGCTACTTCAGTGAATCGCTTTTGAAATGGACCATTACTCTCTTCCTGTAATGTGATTTTCTAGAACATCTCAGGTATGATACACCTAAGGAAATCTATGCTACCATAGTTGGGATAGATCATTTTATTTATTTTCTTATTTTTTATTTTTTTAAAGATTTTATTTTTCAACAGAGAGAGAGAGACAGTGAGAGAGGGAGCACAAGCAGGGGGAGTGGGAGAGGGAGAAGCAGGCTTCCCGCTGAGCAGGGAGCCCGATGTGGGACTCGATCCCAGGCCCCCCGGATCATGACCTGAGCTGAAGGCAGACGCTTAACGACTGAGCCACCCAGGCGCCCTGGATAGATCATTTTAGAAAGCACTCAATATTTTTAAAAGATACCAATTCTGATCATTTTAATCCCATCAGGATAGTCTATGTGCAGCACCAAATCAAGCCCTGGGTCCTTACACACACGTCCACGCTGAGTACCTGCCTCAGAAAAACAGTAGAAACACCATGTCCCAGAGTTTTATCTGGCACAAAATACAATGTGTGTCTTAACTTAAGCAACTGATTTGATCCTTTAAAACTGTGTGTGCGTCAAGTTTCAAAAGCCTGTCATTTATGAGAATTTCAGGGATCTCTGCTTCTCCCGGGTTAACAGGAGGAGCCAGCGCTCTGCCTGCGAGAACGTTCTTTCTTTCTGCAGCTTCACCTCAGGTGAACTGAGGTCTGTCTGTTGGAAGGTGTCAAACCCAGCGTCACCTCTGCATCAAACAGTCTTCAAATGGTCTCTCTTCTCACCCTTCCCATCTCCGCTGAAACACCCACCACCTCACAGAGGTGTCCTAACCCATTCTTTGCCTTCATTTCGGTGAGAGCTGTTCGTGCTGATTTGTTCTCGTTCCTTTATTGAATAAATATTTATGGAGCGCCTGCTGTGTGCAGACATTGGAAATAAAACAGCCAGCAAAACAGACAAGCCGGGCTCTCACAGAGGAGACAGGTAACACTATTAGTATTATTACATAGGGTATTTGGTAAGGATGAATGCTACAGAGAAAAATTAGGTAGGAAATGGGCAATATGGAGTTGCAGTTTCCAAATTAAGGAGTCAGGGTAAGCCCTGCTGAGAAGTTACTTTTTGTCTCATTTTTTTAATAAGTCTAGTCACAAATTTCATTGGTCAGCTGCACAGCTCAGGGACCCTGTCTATTTTGTTTGCCGTTATATACTTAGTGAACGAAACGCAAACGTCCGGCCTCAGGCTGTCAGAGCATGAATTATCTGACATTCATCCTCTTAACACGGAGAAAGTTCAATGGTTACGGAATTTTGCATTATATACAATTAAAGTTGTATAAAAATCCTATTTTGGTAAATTACCTTTTTTAAATGATAGCCTCATCGGTAAAACACCACTCCTTAATTTACCCGTTTTGTGAATTTGGATTTCCTGTCCCTCCCAGTTTTACTGAGATATAACTGAGCAAGTTTAAAGTGTGTGATGTGTTGATCTGATACACTTATGTATTCCAACATGGTTACCACTGTATCATCAGCTAACACCTCCAAAGTTAGATTTTCTTTTGTCCGACCTCTTACAAGAGAAAAGCTCATCTTAAGGTATGCCTTAAGGACTCTTTCCGCTTACTCTAATAAAATCATACGTTTTCTTTAAAATGTCTACCAGTGTACTTACCCTGTGATGCCAGATGTAACATAGTCTTTCCCCAAGTAGTTATAACCATGGCGAACGAGGTCTTCACACACATCCTTCACTTTGCTGCCTCCAAACGCAGTGCCATAGTGGAACCTGCCGTCCAACACGCCGGCCTTGCCGGCCAGCAGCTCAATCAGCTTCCCCACCTATGGGATGGAACAACCCAAGTGAGCACCTTCTTGGGGTCCAGGAAGTCTGTTTCGTTAGCTACGGCCTACCCCCCGCAAAGACTGAGATGACTACTATTAATAAGAGTGATAAACTAATAGCAGCACATATTTATCACTCTCTTACTGTGTGGCCCTTGGAAAAGCTTGCCATGTGGGATCCAAGTTCGTGCTCCCAAAGCCCCATGGGATAGGCACTATTATTTCCCTCACTGCACACACGAGGGAACTCAGGCACACACAGGTTAAGCAGCTTTCCCAAGTCTCGCAGTTGCCAAGCAGTGGGGCCAGGATGCCAAACAATAACCATGGGAAGGGAGGTACGTGGGCATCAGTCAATACAAGGGGTTCTTTTTGCTGAGGGGTACGTTCCTCCCTCAGAAGACTGCTCTCGAAGGGAAGGGCAGACCTCTGCACTCCCTCTGTATGGAAGAGTAACCTAGCACTGTTGGGGGCTGGGAACCTATTCGTGCGGCAAGAGGGTCAAAGGGCCCTTCCTAAAAATAAGTTTCAGGGCATCACAGCCAACATGGCCTACAGACCCACTGCCCACTTTCTTCCTTACAAGCAGCACCTCTGAAAAGCAGACTGACCGTCATTCGCGATGGGAAGCCGTGTGGGTTCATTATGATGTCCGGACAGATGCCAGAATCACAAAACGGCATGTCTTCCTGAGGGACGATCAAGCCACAAACACCTGGGGGAGAGAAACCTCACACCATGTAGAGCATGTCGGCAGAAAAGAAGACTACAGGACTCAATTGGGATCTGGCCCCTGCCGCCTGCCCCCTCCTTCTCCATGGTCTCTATGCAGAGTAACAAAAGCAGCTTCCAACAATCCTGCCAGAGAAGCCATCTGAAAACGGCGGTCCTTGCCGAGAGGACCGCAGCCTGTGGACCGGCCTGCTGGCATGCTGCACCACGGTGCTCGCCCACCCTCTCCTGCCACGGAGACCGAAGAGCCGCGCCTTCGCTGGGCCCCGGCCCTGCCACCGTCCCTGAAGCTTCCAGTCCGCGCAGTTCTGCTCCTCGCCAGGTCCTCTGTGATCTGCTACCTGCTGTACCCAAGTCAGAGGGCTCCGACTCCTCTATCAAACACAGAACTACCTGAATGACAGGTGTGTTTCCACTGTGGTTTGAGACAACTGTGACAAGTCTTCGTGTGTGGCTGGGGTGCTAACAGGCGACCAGAGTGCGGCCGGCTGGCTAGCTTTGGCCGGGGCTTCCCTGGCCGAGCCTGAACTGCCCTAAGGAATTCTAATTCCCATAGCTGACAACACATCGGAACGGTGATCTTTGATGGAATTGTAAAGTTGAACAAGAAAATTCAGTGCCAAATTATTCTTGGAAGAAAAGACTAGAATTAGAAGCAGGATTCTAAGAACAGAAACCGAACAAAACGAAAACCTACCAGCTCTATGTACACTGCTCTCTCTCAAATTAACTATATTTCCTTACTCCCTTCATATTACTCCAATCTGTAGGGGATTTTGTTGCTTAAATTGTCTTAATTCCTCTGATTTCTTTCTCTTGGTAGGAGGGATAGGGGAATAATTTAGACTGTTAACCTCAATCTACATAATTTAAAATGGGAAAACTAATGTGCAAAGAAATAAGATCCTTTTATATCTACTAAGATAAAATTCTTTTTCCCTTGTATATAAAGTTATCAACCATCTGTACATACTGAGAAGAAACTGCTCTTCCAGAAAGTTTTCATTCCTCAGTTTGATTTCCACATAATCACTCAAACTATTTTAAAATAAAATTTTTGTGATGTGTTATAATCGCCAAGAGCTAAAGTCTAAAGAAAAAGAAAGCCATTTGCTTACTTCAGTATTGGTTATTAATATTCTGATTTCCAGTGGCTGCCAATGATACAGTAATTAGATTTGTGGTGTTCAATTCTAAGAGCACATGGGTACTTTAATCGACTTTTTGGTTGAGATTGTACTGTTTATTATAAAAAAAGTATGCTTTCCTCCATGAAGCACAGAAACAATCACTCAGTTCAGTTTATTTCAAATTCAACTACAATTCTTAGAATTTAAATCAAGCCGAGTGTGTGACCCTTTCTTTCTTCCCTCCCAAAATCCATCTTGTCCATACTGAAATTATCTGACAAACACTCGGGCTACTGGGAAATCTTCTCTGAAAGAGATCAAATTGTAAATCTAGGTGCGCCGGCAACAACATTGTGTAGCAGTGAACAAAATGTTAAAAATGGCAATTCCTGCAGAGGCCGGTCCTGGGACGTGCTCTGGACAGAATGTCACTTTGGCTGGTGAGGAGGTGGAGGGTTTGGCTAGATCCCTTAAAAACAAAACCAAAGGAAGACCTCGGCACCCTTCAGCAGTGGTTCACAGGGGGAAGCCGGCGTCCGCCCCTCCACTGGAGAAGGTGGGAGTGAGGAGCAGGAGGTACAGAAGCTGGGGGTGGGGGGGAGCAGGGAATACTTCCATGGGGGGAGGGTAAGGAGAGAGGGGATTTGCATCTTGTATTTTTAGTTTTCCTTGACACACTTAATCAGGCCAATTCAACTTTGTTATTAAAATGAAAGCAATGTTCCTTCCCCTGAAATCTGAATCTCTAATAACTTTGCTTGAAATCTGATTAAAATGTAGTACCGGTTTCCTTTTTGGGAAGTAATTCTCTCGGGCCCCTTTTTGACACTGCATTTAAAAATACAGACCAGTAACTTTGGGAATTTTTCATTCCATTATAGGAAATGCTTTGGCCACATCCGAACCAAGGGCACCTGTAAGCCAAAAATTCAATCTTAGCTAACTTAAAATTACTTTAGGCTCTGAAAACCCTTTTATATGCCAAGATGGTTCCCATAGCAGACAGCCCTGTGTTGTTTGTTTTGTGTGAAAGTGAATGATAAAAGATCCATGAAATCGACACAGAAAGCCAGAACAGCAGAAAGAACTGAGGGCTCTCCATCACTGGGGCTTCTACCCTCTGCTGACTCGCCGAACAATGGAAGCTACACATCCAACTGCAGATCTAACACAGCTGTGCATTTCATTAGATGAAGAGCACTAGTGACACAAGTAAATAATTAACTTATTCTGGTCCGCTGGCTGTGCTTATGAGACCAGTCATAGCTGACAGATTTTAATACAAGTTAACACAAAGAAGCCATAATGAGCTTAGAAGTTAAAACAAAATATTTAGACAGAATTTGATGATCTTGAATCTCAAATGAGACAGACGATTTTTAAAAGTTTGTATTTTACAGAATTCATTAGGGGGGAGAAGAGAGCTCTCGGTCTTCGAACCAGACTTTCCTTTTTTAAAAAAAGGTATCTCTCGGTTTCAGAATCATCCAGATCCTTCATCAAAGCAAAGGAAGGTTTCTTATTTTCACATGAAAAATTAGAACTGTCTTCTCTAAGGAGGGAGGCGTAAGATCTCTCCCAAGATTTAGAACTCTCAGAAGTTATGGTCACTTTCCCTTAATGCTGGTTTAAAAATGTAAATGATATGCAGTCCGCTCCAGTGTGTTAAACACTCCCCTGGACCCTTGAAAAGAGGATGGACTACAAATAAACCATATCTAATGGAAGCTGTTATTGAAACAATTACCGATTCATACCTTAAATGCTTACACAGCATTTCAGATTTTAAAATAAAATTTCATCCCCTGGCTCATGCTGGTGTCTCCACCCCATTGTTTACAGCACAACCTCCTGGCAGCAAGATGCAAATACCCCAGTTGAAGGGGCCCCAGAACATGTCAAGGACTCACAGGGGCCGACCAGGAATCAGACCACAGGCTACACTACAGACCTTTTAAGAAATGAAAATAGGTAATAAGGAGACAGCAGAACACAGAACGAGCAGAACGGTTCCACAGATACCCAATAGATAATATACTATTCCATTAACATCCACATACATTTCAAACTGTAAAGGCGAAGAATTTAGGGAGTCTAAAGCCACAAGTCTGACCGCCAAGCCACGGAGGAAAGGCACATCTGGGGACCCACTGTCACAGTTCTCCCTGTGTCATGCTCTAGACACTGGAGGATCTTACGCCAATTTGTTATTTCTATTTCCGGGGCCCCGCAGAACATATAAATCATTTTAAGAATAGGTTTGCCCAGTGAAAGTTCGGTTAATGTAATGAATCATTCTTAGAAAGTATTTCTAATTATAAACAGCAAATGACTTGTTCACAAGTCATTTTCGGCTTTTTTTCCCCCTTAACTAGCTTTAGTGTAATGGACCTATCTTAATTCAAACAGAAAAAATTAGAAGGAGGTTAAAAAAAAGAAGGAAAAACGAATGCATTCTAGTACCATGTCAAGACAGGAAAAGGAGTAGTAACTGGCAGAAGAAAACTGTAATGAAATCTTTAATTCAAGAGCTGTTTTTGATGTGACTTCAGTGTGCTGAGCACCAACCAGAGAAGGGTCTTCTATTTTCTCGATAGCCAGTCTCATCTGAGTATCACACTCTGCTTCACTTTTTAATTGTTATAATTTTTATTTAGAAGTCTATCCTCTCTGTATAACTGCTTTTGGACTAAGTGTAGCGCTCTGAGGCTGATCTGTGCTAGGCCTCTTCCTTTTCTGAGGGAGGAGAGAGTCCTTTCCCTCAGTTACCAAACACCCACTGTGGGACAAGGATTGCCCTGGAGGTGGGTCAGGGAGAGGTTCAGGACCCAACTCCACTTGAAAGGTGTCCTGTGCAGATTAAAACGACTGAATATTGAAAATGAAAACAGATACAATTCAGCGTGCCCCCTTCGAATGCTCTAAATGACGCAGAGCAGATTAGGCAGTGGGTTCCGCTGAAATACTACTCATCGGGGGGCTAAGTGATCTACTTTTACCTTCTGCAGGTACTTACCTCTGAGACAAGGCTTTTTATTCTGCACAGCTGAGCACTCTCTGCACCAATGAAATGCTGCTGGCAGTTTTCTCTATCAGTCACAGTGGAAGAAAAGTGTTGGTGTTTAGGGAAGGAGTGACCACTTGGCCAGGCCTGGTGTTAATGAGGTTCATGGATTGGGGGGGGGGTCCCCATCTGCAAAGGGCTCATCACCCCCCTGGACTCTCAGATCTAAGTAAGACAGGGTATCAAGCAATCAGGTGACCTTAATTTGACTTTCTGCTGTTCAAGTGATATTGTACTACTCTGGGTGGGGGGAAAGCACCACTTTCTGGTGAGCCTTAGTCGTTTGGTCTTTGTAATGGGAATAATTAGCACCTATCTCATGAGGCAATTGTGTTAGAGGAACAGATGAGCTAATGTCTGAGAGGTACTTTAAGGTCCTTAGAGAAAGGCAGCATCTAAATACAAGGAATTGTTATTATATAAGAAACCTAATTACTCTCAGCAGGAAGCAAACTAGCAGAGCAGAGGAGACCAGCCTAATGAACAGAAGAAGCAGCACCAAGTGGATGAAGAGGCCGAAAAGAAGCTCACTGGGAGCCAGACTGTTCAGATCATCTCACATTAGTGCGACAGTGTCCAAAACTTTACAACTCACAGGGCCTGGGCTGCAGACTTCTAGGGCAAAAGAGTTGACTAAGTGATGAAAGCCTGGGTGAGTGGTGGGGGTTAGCAGCGCGAATGCTTTCCAGTTTGGCTGTCTCAAGGAAGAAATGTTTTTGCTTTGAATGAACTCACCTCGATAAGCCTTTCTATATTCAGAAACGTACATCTCTAAATCAGAACATGAAGGCTAACACAGGTGGCTCCTCCTTTCTTCCCCTCCCTCCTTTCCAGTTATTGAATTAACCTTCTTTTATTTTTCACACCAGCACCTTAAATAATCCCCAGGGGGAGGGGAGGAGACAAAAACTGTTGAATCATATGAGCTTTGTTTTGCCGTTGAATCACTTCCAGATCTATCACATCTCTTGCCATATCCCAGTTGACATAATTTTAATTCGGCTCTTCCTTACATGTTAACAGATAAATAATGCATAAGAAAACTTGATTAGCTTTCTTATTAAAACATCACTCTAAATGAGAGGAGGCGCTAGAAGACAATACAGTTTTTACACGGCTTTCCCATGAGCAGTTGAATGGTTTGATGTGATAAATTTGCATAGACTGAAGCACACAAAGGGCTGATTAATTGAAACCCTTACAATGCTTCTGGAAGCAGCTATTGTAAAACAATAACCATAGGAACTTTACAAAATACACACGGCTGAATGTGTCAAGAGCTTAATAAAATGTGTTGAGGCTACACTATTTGGAAACAGAATTGGAGATTTTTATTCTGGGCCATAAAACACTAAACACCCTAATTTCAAAGCTTTAGTTGGGTATTTACTGAAAGGTCAGAGGGTTACTAGCTAGCTACCGACGACCAAAATTTGTTCTTAAAAAAGTAAATTAAATAAAAATCTTCTTACAACTAAGGGGTCCATGTGGACAAAATAATCCTGATTTCTCACATTAAAGAGTTCCCAAAATTTGTTTTTGGACCACAATTCTGAAGGGTCACTTGGCATCCTACCCCTCATCCCGGGGCTCCCACTGTTAGCTCCATTGGCCCCCTTCTCCCCTCCCACTTAGAATCTTTCATTCAAGCAGGATCAAGCAAAGTAGGGAGCCAAAGACACGCAGACTTTGAAGCTTCAGGCTAGCAGAGCGGATTGCAGGCGCCTCAAGTACCACATGTGTACAAGGTGCTATTAATGTATGATTATTATTTTCAATCAGAGCCTTTTCATTCTCTCAGTTTTAGAAAACAGAATCCAGAAAAAGGAAGTACATGAACACCTGGAAAAAGCAAAGTTTTTAAAAAGCTGGTTGAACGAACAAACTTTCCTCTCAGCTTTTCTGCCACACAAGATTGGCATTTTCTTACTTCCCACAGCCTCTTTATACCAACCATGTCAGGATTCGGTAATGTGCTGGGAAGTCAGGGCTGGTTTCCTTTTCTTCTAATAAACACTCAATCAAAATCTTAATACATTAATTCAGCAACTTGTTTTGCTGACTAACTTAATACATTAATTCAGCAACTTGTTTTGCTTTGGAATAACTTTTATTAATGCGAAATAGAAGCAAGCCACCTTCTAACGAACTGCTGTTGATAGGAGAGGGTCAAAGAAGAATCTTCCAAACCATTTTATCTGTAAATACGTGATCCTATGAACCACAGATACTCGGAGCCGGTCCACGAAAACACTGTACTTTGACAAGACTATATTTCTATTTTAAAACAAAAGTCAGCTTCGCTCTGTTTAAACTGGCTGTCTGAGGATTTACGGGGAGACTCCGAGGAGCGTAGGCCTTTATCTCAGATTTGCAGTTATTAAAAAGCTTCTGTTTGCCAGGACAAACACTCTTGCTCAAATACAGTTTTTCCTCTCCTTAGGAGTACTATTTGGTATTGCTGCCCGATTCTGTGATCTACAGGACCTTTGTTGGAGGTGCTAATCCTTTTTCACATGAGAGACTGAGAAATGTTCTTTCAGGGAAGTGATATATTGCTTTTTTTTCCCCCCACATCAAAGGAGTCCACTTTTTCCTCCCTCGTTGTGAATGGCAGCAAAAGTAGGAGGAAATCTGGAAATATAATAATTTGGTTTGTCTGCACACTGAAAGAAAACTTAACTTGGCCGACAGATAATTTCTGTTAAAATTTTTTTTTAAAAAAAGCGGAAATCTGCTCACCCTTCTCATAAATGAAATAACCATCAGAAAAAACAAGGCTCAAGATAAAAATGTTTGCCTCTGATGAGTTCCCCTCATATAGAACTTACACCAAAGCTCCCAAGAGGCTTAAATATGTAATTCTGACTTTAATAAAGTCTTGTTTCAAACACGACTCCCATCACATTATACGTGGATGTCTTTTTCTATCTTCAACTCTGTGTACAAACTGATGAAGAAAAGGAAGAGAAAACATAAAGAACATTCTAGACCCACGTTCTGCTCTATTTTCCCCCATGCAGCATCACTGTGCTATCACAGAAGTCCTTCTAAAGTACCTAGAGGTCTAGAACACTTGGAAAAGAGAACAAGACTTCAGGGTTTTAATACTCCTTCCCAGCTGAGATTAAAACACACTAAACAAAATTTTCCTTCCTTTGTAAGCAAACACAACAAATCCACAACTTCAGTATATGGAAGTCTTTTGTGTTCTACCAAAGGATGAACTGCTCTAGAGATTCTTGATTAAAGGCCCAGCTCTTCTGGGGGGAGTGGATTCAGTGGCATTTAGGGATGAGATACATAACAGGCCCCACAAAGACCCAAAGGAGGGCTGTACTTCATTAAAATTCTTTGAATTTCTCATTAGAGGACTATTGGAATGCCCTTATCTAAAAAGTGTGCCGTGAGTGAATCCTGAGTCCCGCTCAGGCTGGAGTCGGATTTGCATTGTGACGCCCTCCTCTTCACGCAATAGCTCCTTCTTCCTCCACACCTGGCTCGCTGCTTCCCGCTCCTCCACTCCTGTGGCCACAGAAGGCGACGCTGCTTACGAGGCTGTCACGTTTTTAACCGCTCCTGCTCCAACACTTGGATTCTTCAGCGGGCCTTCTCTGATCCGTTACCTCACGGCCTGCCTGTTGCCCAGCACGGATGTGGGCTCCCAACGACTCGGTGCTGAGGCTCCTACTCCAGCTCACCCCCCACTCTGTCCTCTTCCATCGGCCTCCTGAGCTGCTACGACCCCTGGCACACAGCCACGGCCGGGTAGCCTCCGCTGCACGTTTGTTGCCCTCAGCGACTCATGACCCCGCCACCTTTGAACTGATCAGGCTTGAGCAGGACAGACACTCATGGTCTGTGAAAGCAGATTTTGAAGTCTCCTCTAACCGCGGGACAGGATACTGTAAGAAGCCGTAGCGGCAGAAATGCAGTCTACACACCCCACGCGTACCAAGAGAACCCTTGCTCACCACAGCTTCGTCAAAGTAAACTATTAACAAAGGTCAACAATCAGGCAATCTGCAGGGCCACACCGCGTTCTGAACACCGAAGATAACGAATACAATGCTCTCAGTGCAAGAGGAAAAAAGGAATGGGCATAAAGATACATTAAATCAAAATGATCTTTGTATTTTCTCATAGAGCCTACGTATGTGTCCACTTGCAGGTGACGCTATGAAGGACAAAACACTACTTCCACACAATCCTGCCTTCCGAGAGTGAAAACTGAAGTCCAGCTAACACTGCTCTTCCTCGGGCATGTGTCCGGGCCAAAAGAGAACCAAGTCACTGCAGGAATCATGGTGTGACCCACATACCCTGAAGACTCCCGCACTAGGGAACTCTGTCAGCTCATTTCATGGCAACCACGGACAGCATGGCTGAGGCTGGGGACTGCCTTCTCCATCCCTTCACGGCCCACTTGCCAACACCCAGCTCTTCTAGGCCTCAGGCAGTTCCTCCTCCAGGGCCCTGCACTAAGGAGGCTGCGTTGTATGGTTCCCTGCAGATGCCACGAGCTGTGCCTGCCATACGCGAATTCGGAACCGGCTCACTGTCCTCACTGTCCCTCAGGGCCCTAACTATCCCAGCTAGCCAGAGGAATCAGAAGAATGGTCAAAGTTGAGGGCTCAATTTACTTCCTTTCAATATCTGCTCAAATTCTTGACAGAATCTTAACCAAGGCATGAAAGCCTGGCCAGAGGACTGATTAAAGAAGGGAACGGGGACCGTGTTTTACAATGAGTTGATTCTAGAAGGGAAGGGATTCCTGACAAACACAGCTTTATATTAGGAGCACGTCTTAATATGGGGGTCTGGCAGGTATTTCTGGAACAAAATATGCAGGGATTAGTATTTACTCCAGACTGGTGGCAGAGCAGAGCCATGTAAACCTGCTTATCCAAGAGTGGGAATTTTGAGAAAATGACCACCTTAAGGAGGAGATACAGAAAAGATATAAGAAATACTAGGTTTTGGTATCCCCAAGGGGGGATTCCCAGGGAATATGCCAATCTGGGGGCAGAGTGACAATGGGATATCAGAAGAGACAAGAGTCACCTTTAACCAGATTTAACAGAATGGGAAATGTACTCAGATCAGTGGCCTGGATTCACATCCTGGCTCTGCTAGCCCTGAGCTGGATCAGGCAAGCTACTCATCACCTCTCTGAACCTCAACATTCAAGTTCTATAGAATAGGAGTAACAATACCAATTAGACTGTAAAGGTTAAGGATGGAATGAAAATGCTTGTAACTTACTTATAATGCAGAAAGTAAAACATGCTATAAATTTACATGCACATGACATCCACATTTTATCTGCACCCTTAACCTCTCCCTGGAGCTCCAGACTCTATGTCCACGTGCCCACTGAACATCTTCACTTGGAGTCTCCGGGGGGTTCTCAGATCTGAGGCCCCAGTCCTCAACTCCTGCCCCTGCCTAACTCCCAACACCTCCTCCCCAGTCCTCCACTGCTTGGTAAACTGCAGCAGCACTGTTCAGGCCTCATCCTTACCTTCAGTTCCTGCCCCTCCTCCCCCAACACCTCAGCCACCAGCAAGTCCTGCTGGCTGGGCCTCCTGAGCACACGCCGAGTGCATCACTTCCCCCATTCCTGCAGGGCTCCTCCTGAGCACACACCGCCAGCCTCTCTGCCTGGACCACCGGACAGCCACCCTGCTCCCCTCCAATCTGCTCTCCACTGGACTCCAGGGTGATCTCTCACACTGGAAGTTAGATCTCCTCGTGCCGGTCTTAGACTCATCACCCAACCGCCCTACGGGCTCCCAGCATATTAGGAACAAGTTCCTGTGGGATGTGTCCCTCCCACTTCTCTCACACCGAGCACTCCTCCGCAGGCTGCACTGCCAGAATGGCCTTTATTCTGTCCCTTGGATATATCAAGCTCACTCATGCCTCAGGGCTCTTGGACATAATTGTTCCAGACTTCTGCTTGGCTGGCTCCTTCTCACCCTTCAAATGTCACTTTCTCCATGAGGCCGTTCTTGATCATCAATTTAAAGCGCATTCCCCTCACCCCCAAACCAGTCACTCTTCCACATCGTCTTCCATTCACAGCACTTAACACTACGTTAAATGATCACGTTCCTATTTTCATTTACTTTTCTTCTGTTTCCTCCCCCAGGAGAACACCAATTCCAGGAGAGCAGAGACCCTGTCAGTCCTGTTTATCACTGCGTTTCCAGTATCTAGAATGGGGCCTGCCTGGGACACAGTGAAGCTCGATAAATGAACGAGTTAATGACATCAGTGCTCGAGATGATCCTCTGTCACCTCCAGTTCAGTGAGACCAAGCTGCTTTGTGACTGCTGCCACCACTTACCAAGCTTAACACCAGGCCTGGGACCTCCTTCCTCTTTGTTCCCGTGGGTCAACGAGTCCCCCTGACTCACCCGCCCATTCCACAGGACCCGCCTGCAGCCAACTCACCCAGTCTCCGCGGCTTCCTTTCCTGCCTGGTCTGCCTGGTCTGCAAGGGACCTGGGACGGACCTAACAGCGGCGGCTCACCTTTACGGCTGCTGGCTGTGCACCAGCCACTGGCTTCACTGCTTTGCACACATCAATTCCTTTAATCCCAGTGACAACTCCTAGGAAACGGTCCCCATTTCAAAGACGAGGAGACCCAGGCATAGAGATAAAACAGCTCACCTGGTTAGGGCTCAAGACCTCTACCTCTTTGCCCTACTTTTTCCCAACTGGAAGGCCTTCTTTAAATGCTGAACAGAGGGCCGCCGTGAAGAAAAGGGGCAGGTGTCCATTCAGGACCCACACAGGACAGGGCAGGACGGCGGAGGTACGCTACGGAGGAGTGCACGCAGGCTCCACGGAATCATCGGAATGGCGCCACCACAGGGCAGGCTGCCTTGAAAAGCAGGAGGGGCTTCCCCTCACAGGCCGCACACAAAGTGGAAAACGACCTGCCAAAGATACGCTAAAAGAATTCTTATTCCAGGAAGATGGACCTAGACTAGAGTCTAAAAGGTCTTTCCAAACTCAAAGATTTTATTCTTACCCACAAATAACTCCCAACTGCTCTCTCACTACCGGCCTTTCTCATGTCCTTTAGCCTGTGACCGTTATGAAATCCTTTGTATTCGCTTTTTGCTTCGGGTCCAGAGTCAGCTCTTCATGGGCATTAGCAGAGTGGGGGATGTCCTTCTAGCTCCTACGAGCCCAACAGAGTTCTGAGCCCACAGCAGTGACTTAAATATGAGCAAACAGATTTCTGTGGGGCTGTCAAGACCCATTTCCCACTGGTGCCCGGGGTGGGCATGCATAGTCAGTCACTCAGCGCGAAAAGCTGAGGGGGGCCTGTGATTTCAGTTACGCCGGGGAGCTAGGAGTCTTGGGTGGTGGTGTTCCTGTACCAGTCTAGACAAAGATGACACATCCCATTTCTGGTATTTACTAGGAAGAATAAATGTACTAATTTGGGGAAGATGATTTTGGCTTATTATGACTGTACATTTAAGAGACTCTACTTAATAAATTATTCCACAAACACAGTCACGGGAAACCACATTATATGCAAAGTGCTGCGCCACGTGCTTTGGAGGTGAAATAAATTAGTAGGATGTGTTTCCTATCCTCAGTGAACCTAAAATGTACTTACCTAAGTTAGCCAACATGGTACTCTGGATATTTAACCACATATACAATTATTTTAACAGAACCACTGCTATTTTTCAAACTCACAATTTCATTTATAATTGAAAAGAACTTCGAAAACTAGACATCTGCTAGTGTTGTGCCTCTTGTTTCAGACGGGTAGCATTCAGGGAAAGGAGCAAAATGGTAGACCTTAGCTACAAAAATAACCCAGGTGAAAGATAAGCTATTCTCAGATAATTAAGAATTGACCCTTTTGATGACTGTTACATTTAGGTCAAAATTCTCAGTGTGTGAGCTTTAACTATTTTTTAGTTTTCAATATTAGAAATGATTAAAATAGCCAATAAAACCAAGAAGTCTTAGAGGCAAAGCTCTGGTTAGCAGACAAAAATCTGGTGCTCTAAATATTCCTCTCACCTTTTGTTAATTTAGAAATAATAATAATCATTTTAACGTCAGCTCTACAAATTACAGTAAATAACCCCAAGCACACTAAACACTCTTGTGTTGAGCACTCTCAAATAGCAAACACAGGGGTTCCCAGTAAACATGACTGCTGAAACACCTATGTTTAGCTCCACTCCTTCTCCAAACCTAATACTAGAGTTGAAAAAATAAACCTGTAAGAAAAAGAATAGGCAACAGATAAAGATACAGCGGGGAAAGCTGAGCAGTAAAGAACAGTCAAGTGGCTTAACAGGAGAAAGGTAAACCCAAGTACCTGCAGAGAAGCGTGAGGCACTCTCCCCCTGCTCCGTGGAAGGCTCAGGAAACAGAGACACAAAGTAT
This sequence comes from Mirounga leonina, assembly GCF_011800145.1. Taxonomy (NCBI): domain Eukaryota; kingdom Metazoa; phylum Chordata; class Mammalia; order Carnivora; family Phocidae; genus Mirounga; species Mirounga leonina. Next base: position 12,560,240 of record NW_023270739.1, read on the forward strand.
GATGAAAAGCGGGACGAGGCGTAGGGCTCAGTCACCCCAAGCCATCAGCAATCCCAGTGGGTGCTACCTTTAAAATGTGTCTGGACTGATCCCTTCCCACCATTTCCCCATCATCATGCTTTTCCCACTCACCACCAACTCCCGCCTGGGTTACCATAAGAGCACCTGGCAGGGACCATGCTTCTCCCTTGCCTCCCCAGTCTGTTTTCATCACTGCAGCCTGGGTAAGTCACATCATCTCCCTCGTCTGCCCGGACTCCTCCAGCAGCTGTCCGTCTTACTCAGAGTTAAGAGCCAAAGTTCACGGAGAGGCTCTGATGACTCAGCGCTCGCTGGCTCTGCTCTGGCCACCCTGGCCTCCAGCCCTCCCTGAGGGTCCTCCCCCTCCATCACTCTTGGCCGGGCGTCTGGCCCCCCAGGCCTTCCTTTTGCCTCCAGTGCTCATTGGCCAGGGACGGTTTGCTCCCTTACTTCTCTCAATGCCACCTTTTCAAGAAGGTGAAGTTCCTCCACCATTTGACTTGAAATTTCAACTACTGACTACATGCCTTCCCCCACATGCTTCCTATTCTCCCCTTTGTTTTATCTCAAAACGTATCATTATCTCTCTTGCCCACAGGAATGTAAGCCCCACATGGACTGGAATTTTGTCTGTTTTGTTCACTGCTTATTACCAGGGCTTGGAATGGTACCAGACACTTAGAAGGTACTTAATAAATACCTGTAGAAATAAATGTTTGAATAAGAAATCACCGACCCCTGACTCTCTATTCCCCACCCCATACAGCCAGGAAACTACACTTGTCCCCCAATACTCACGGCTATAAAAAAGAAGACTCTAAATATAAAATTTTAACTAGAAATTAAAATATAATAGGTTAAAAAATCTGGAAAATAAAAATCCTACAAAGAAAATCAAGATAAGGAAATGGACAATGAGGGTACAAGGAACACGATGGAGACTGGCAACAAAATAATAGAAGAGAATGTCCGAAAATGGAAGGACCTTGAACTTCCAGAAAAGAAGGTACCTGATTTCCTAGGACAAGGAATGACAATTTCAGAATTCCAAGAACAGACGAAGGATAGTAAAAGCTTTGCGGGGAGGGGGAGGCAAGTGAGGGAGGAAGGAAAGGAAAGAGAGTGAAACAGGGTGCATGTGTGTACATACACAGAGATCAAGAATAATGTAACATGGAATCTAGATGATGATGCAGCGATGTCATCAGAATCCTTAGAGAAAAGAATTTTTCAATCTAGAATTCTATAACCAACCAGAGTACAAATCAAGTATGAGGACAGAACATGTTCAGATATACACAATCTCACAAAATTTACTTCTTGTGCATCCTTTCTCAGCAATCGAATGAACAGACTATTCCACTGTGGCGGGGGGTAGGGAGTGGGGATGACATGGGACGAGCCAAGAAACAGGGGCTCAAATGAGAATTTCATAAATGACTCCCACTGAGCAAATCTAGAGTGTCTAATGGAATGTGTCCCCCACCCCCAGATTCCTATGTTGAAGTCCTAACCCCCAGGAGACCTCAGAATGTGACCCTTTGGAGGCAGGATCTTTAAAGAGGATATTAAGGCTAAATGAGGTCATGGGGTGGGCCCTAATCCAATATGGCTGGTGTCTTTGTAAGAAGAGAGAGAGCCATCAGGTGCAGGCGCACAGAGAAAAGACTGCCTGAGGGCACAGGGACCACATGGCCACCTGCAAGCCACGGAAAGAGGTCTGGGGAGAAGCCAAACCTGCCACGACCTTGACCTTGGACTTCAGCCTCCAGAACTGTGAGAAAATAAGTTTCTGTTGTTTAAGGCCTCAGTCTGTGGTATTTGGTTAGAGCAAACTAATGCAGAGTACTTTCTAACCTTTCTTGAAAACATTTCTGGGGCCCACAGGATGAGGCCGCTCGGGCCTCCACTGAGCCAGGCTCTGCCCAGCGCTCCTGTGGCCTGTGGGGTTCCATTCTGAACACACTGGGTGGGAAGCGGGGGCTCAGAGGAAAACCACTGCAGCGAGAAGAACGGGGCCTGTAGAGGAGGCCTTTTGGGGGGGGTGGGGGGAATGGTCCTAGCAGACCACTGATCATGTGGGAAATTGTGTTGAGAGGCTGTTGATGGTATAGATGAATGGTAACAGGAATAAGAAAATTAAGCAAATTTTAAAAATGAGATAGTTAACTTCTGAAAAAAGTACAGTTATACAATAGAGAAAACGCACTCAACTACTTGGTTTGGGGGTGAACAATATTTATGTGGTCATAAACAATGCAATTTAAATAATTAAGTAACCCCAAATTATGATAAATCTGTGCCTGGAATGGAGGTGGGGAGTAAGAAAGGGAAGCAGCGAAGTGCTAGCTCCTCCTATCTGTCATAATAGAAAATCAGAAGGTAATCTCTAAAATGGATGAGTGAATATAAAACTGCTTAAAAATATTATTTTGAAATACGAAGGTAAAAACGAGAAGAAATTACTTCTGGGAAGCAGAACTGGAGAAAAGGCAGGGATTGATGTTTTTCAGTTCAAACCCCCCTTTCTGTACTATTTGACCTTTTAAGCCATGTGCTTTTATTATTTGATTAAAAAACCATACTTAAATAAAAATTATGTTTAGGTACGGGTCCTACATCATTCCTTCCATCACTTTCTTAAGGCTTACACTACCTCTTTTTTGTTTGCCCATTTTCCCCCAATCTTTTCAATAAATCTGATGAAGCTGTAAGAGAAGGGGGTATCAAGGGAAATCGATGCTAATCAGAAGGTTTTCACCCTTGGATTAAAAGCCATCTGGAAAAGAAAACTAGTGAGATAAACTCCTCACTACAAGTGAAAGGTCACCTAATCCCAGGAGGGCTTCTTCCCGTTTCGTAGAGATGTACAAGTCAAGCCCCATTTAAGGTTGAACCGATCTCCAAAATCTGCAGTTTCTAGAAACCACTTTTGTCAATGAACATTATCCCTATCATACTGATAGTCTGAAAAAATGTTACAGCACCAAGACCCATTGACATTTTACCTGCAGAGGTCTGTGTTCACAGCAGCTTACTAACAAGTGTGCTTCTCATTTTCAAAAATACCGTTTTGTCTACACTATACACACACACATATTACATACAGATGAAAAACTGAGTAAAATCAATCCTTCAAGAGTACTGAATCTGTCCCCTTTCACTTCCCTACCTTCAATTTTATTTATATATTCAACCATTATCAACTACCTATTAGGCATCCTCCATAAGAAAGGCTCTATCAGGCTTCATGAAAATATGAAGTCATGACCCCTGTCTTCAAGTTCAGTGGAGTTAGAACACAGTGGATCATCACTAAGACGTTTGCCTGCCTTCCACTCTGCACAATACTCCGGTGGAATGAGGATTTGGGATATCTGAAGTTTATAAATGGATTCAGAACGAAGACCTTCTCTTACAGTGTGCATTCTTGTAAAGCATCCAGTGCCAACATTTTATAAGAAGAGTATCAAGCTTTGCCCTTATCCAGGGAATAGGTCATGTAAAATAGAGGCTGTGAACAAGATTATGGGGTTACCCCAGAATGACTTAGGAGTACATCTCAGAAACTGTCTAGACCAAGAGAAAGGGAGAAACGGTTTCAACACAGAGAATTTGTTTTTCACTGGTAAACAGCAGAAAACACTAGAATCTCAAGAGATGTTTACAAACACTGAAAAGGTATTAAGAGTTAGCATCTTAGGGAATTGTATGAAGTATAGAAGTGTCAAATTCACATGAATAAAGTCAGTTTTTTTAAATAAGATACTGGCAGGCTAAAATAATCTTTTGTCTGTAAACTGAACTAAAAATGTTTTTGATGAAACAATTATCTTAGTCTGGAACAGTTTCATTGATGGAAGAAATGACAGCTAAGGCTGGATTCATTTGACTAAACAGTCATATTTTATATAGTTGCTTAGCAAATAAATGTTGAAATCAGCAAGAACATAAAATGCAATTATCTTCAGACCAATCAATTAAAAACAAGAAGACATCGCACTAGGAATTTATGAGTAAACAGGAGACACAAAGTTGGAGAGCAGAAGGCAGGAGAACCAACGTCAGCGACCCAGCGATCACGGCTCTCTCTTCTGAAGCCCCTACCATGAGCAGGCACAGCACTAACTGCTTGCCACTCAGGACGGCACCACTGTCAGGCAGGGGCGTGGACTCTGGAGCCAGACTGGAGCCAAAAACCAGACCTACCACCCACTGGGGACACTGGGCAAGCTCCTCATGTCACCGTGCCTCTGTTCCTTCATCTGTAAGATGCCGATGAAAACAGCACCGACCTCCCAGGACCGTGTGAGAAGCCAGTGAGTCAGTACATGGACCGTGCGGAGAACACTGCCAGGCACGCAGTCAGTGCCACGAAAGTGTCAGCTGCTCTTGTGATTCTTAAACTAGTCACGTGGCGGCTCAAACCCCGGGGCCAACATTCCACTCGGAAACGTGACGGATATACACTAAAAGGGACCCTCCTGAAAATGAGTTAATCAGTGACACAGTGCTGTTTCTTGAGGGAAAAAAAAAAAAAAACAAGACAAGACAAAGCCACGAATGCATGAGAACTCATTGGCAACCACCAGGGAGGAGTGGGGCTCGCCGGCAGGATCAGGTGGAGAAACCCATCCGGGCGAGGGACCGCTGGGCAGCGGGCAGGGCGCTGCGTGGGCGACACGAGACCCGGGCTGAGATACAGCTCCAGCGGTGCCTCAGCCTGGCTGCCTGACCCCTGGGGTCTGCACTTCCTCACGGCCCCGTACAGGGCCCGGAGGCGCCTTCTCATGCTGACATCCCACGGTACTATGGCCCAACAGAATTGCAAATAGGCACCTTCCATAAAACGTAGGTGTTGCTATTAATTTTTTCAAACAGCTACCTGTACTTTAGTAGATACATCATCTAGAATGGACTCGTAATTATAATCTGGGGGATGGGGAGCAGTTGCAAAAGAATGAAATAAATGGCAAAGAGAAGCAATCCTGTGGTACATTTTTTCAATGCCATTAAAATATAAACAGGTTAACCTAAGAGATAAAACAAGCATAATTTTAATACCAATGTAATATTACATTTCTCATGTACCTGGTTAATAAATACTGTTTTCAGTTTTATAAACAAGTTGAGGAATGACACAATTTACCTTTTTGCCCATGACGGCTGCTGAATTTGTCTCCAATCTCTGGACGCCTGGTCTGTCTCAGCAGCATTTTGATCAGAAAAGCATCTTCAGCATTTGAAGAGATCATCACTTTTTCAATATATGAATCCGTTGCCCCTTTGTAGCTGATATTAAGAGGAAGTCACCAAAAAGTTTTCAAACTGCCTTTGTGAACCCATCGCTCACAGGCCGTATTTTATTTAATATCAACCACAGGATGCTTTGACACTGCCATTCTGGACTCTGAAACGTGCTTTTTGTTTTTCAACATTAAATTCAAAGGTTACAATTTCCCTTTTACAGTCCTAGTCTGAAATGGCCCACATTAACTAAACACTTACTATGAGGCAGGCAGAAGGCAATGTAACCCACACCACACGTATTATTCACACGCGGCTACTCCCTTATTGCAAACAAGGAAATGGGATGCTTGGAGAGCGAGAGTGGCAGCTTGGAAGGATCACAGAGCCCCAAGGAAGGTTTCATTTTCTTTTTAGGATAAGAAATATGTGAGCACACTTTCTAACCTTGTTCTGTAGGATTGGGTGCATGGGTCCTGACCCCTCCCCTAGGTGGGGGGCCCACTTTCTCCCCTGCGCTCCCACTCCATAGACAAATCCATGGCACCCAGTCAGTTCAAAGCCTGACTGCCACTTGTAGCTGTGTGACCTTGGTAAATTACTTAACCTCTCTGTTTCTGTGTCTTTCAAACAAGGCCATTAAGACAGCCTGGTTCGGGGGGGTGGCGGTAAGAACAAATGAGCTAACATGTGTAAAATGCCGAGAACAGTAACTGGTACAGTGAATGTTCTCAACTAAGCCACGATGATCATGATATGCCCCATACTTATTTCTTTGTGTAGGCCTTTGCTAACTAGATGCGGCTCCTTGCAGGCAAGGCTCGTGGTTTCTTTCGGCTCCCTGTGTCCGGTACAAGAGGCACCGTGGCCCAGAGCAGACCTCAGCTGGGTGTCGAATGGATCTGCTGGGCTGCCCTCCACTGTCCCGGAATCCAGCTCTCCTAGGTCACGCCCTGGCCCACCTCATGAACTGAATTAACTCATGTTCCTGGGCTAGATTAAGTATCTTGTTACTTCTTTTAGTTTTGTTTTTATGTCACAGTGTGGCTGCTCATCTCACGAAGTCTCGTATTTCACTCCATTTGAGAGCCCAAAGGGCAGCTGGAGATTAATAAGCACAACTCTTTCACTGTTCAGACGAAAAAACTGAGCCCAAGAGTTTGAGTGCTTCCTCCATGTAAGGTAACCCACGACACAACCAGTACTAAGACCCAGCTGTCATCCACTATGGTGTTGATGCCGCAACTGTGGCCAGTGCAGTTTTATTGATTTATTTAACACAAATCTGATCGTTATCACCCTCTACCGAATGAATTCCTGAATATTGCACAATCTCGTCCCAGCAGGGTACACTGGTTCTCCAAACCTCCAAACCCAGGTGCTCTTCTGCTCATGGGGCCTTCACCTCACTGTTCCCTCTACCTGGAACCCCTGCCTATGTGGCCCCCAACTCAAACCCAGGTGGGAAGGCCTACACGATTCCACAGCAGAGTTTTTCCTTCCAATCCATGCTGTCTTCACATGACAACTATTACTACCCCAAACTGTAATTTCTATTCTCTAACCCTTCAAGAGGTAACCTCTGATTTCCCCTAGCCCTTCTCTCTCTCTCTTTTTAATCTTCCTATGTATTTCCGAGGCCCAACCAATACATACGTGATGGGCACATCCTTGTACTGTGGTTGCTGCGGCACATTACTTCCTTCCAGAGGAATCTGAGTTACTGTAGGCATGGACTTATTTACCAGCACTTGTTTGTTTTCTACCTTCTCACCTAAGAAAAAGAGAAGGGGATTATAGCCCAATCGTTATCATCACTGCAGAATACAAGCATTACTGGGGCATACAATTATGTGATTAGATTGGTCCATGAAATGCACACAAGGAAGGAAAAAGCCGATACAGTGTGAGCTATAGTTCAATGGGACTCGTCTATAATTGTGCCAGCCCATCTGAAAAATCAGATTAGTGCAGAGTATAAAAAAATCAAGAAACTGATTTAGGGAACCATACTAACAACAGAAACTTCAGGTCAATAAGTGGCAATTTATTTTTTAAAGATTTTATTTATTCATTTATTTTAGAGAGAGAGCGCACATGCACATACAAGTGCGGGGAAGGGCGGGGGGGAGGGGGAGAGAGAATCTCGAGCAGACTCCGCGCTGAGCACAGAGCCTGACATGGGCTTGATCTCACGACCCTGAGATCATGACCTGAGCCAAAACCAAGAGTCAGACACTCAACCGACTGAGCCACCAGGTGCCCCAGTAAGTGGCAGTTTTATGGATCTCCTACGGAGTATTAGAACGAGTCTGGGCCACTTACTTTTATTAATAGTTATTTCAACCAATATTAAGTCACTGCCAACTTAACTTGGACAATGAGGAAGTCAAAACATTTCTTTGATTTTCTTGCTATTCTCACCTGTCTTTGCATCTTTTCCTGGTAAGCTCAAGGCCAACTACTCTAGGACTGTCATAGCACTATCTTCCCAGCCACATAACCCAGGTTAAGAGTGAGAGAAATTCTGCAAGAAACAAACGCAGCAGGGCGGAGAGGAAGCTGTGCACCACGTGGATTGTGGGCACCCCAGCAGATGCAGCGCTCACCATCCGTGCACCATCCTGACAAGTCACGTGGATCTCCCCTCCCGGCGTCCTCCCCGACACAGCCCCTCTCTCCACCTCCCTGCCGCTCCCATCACCTGCTCTGCTGCCAGAACTCTCCGTTGATCTCACCTGCTTTGGCCCCTTTCTACTCTTTTCTCCACACTGTGATCAGAATGATCATGTCAAAATGGGTATCTGATCGTAATGAAAATAGTAGCATGGCTGCAAGGCCTTCTGTCTGGGCCCTGCCCCTTCCTCTCTTTCTCTCTCTAGACTCACGTTTAGCACCCTCCCCTGTACTCTCCCCATGAGCCACACTCCCACTGGCCTCCTTTGGGAAGTTTTGACTATCAAGTCCTGCAGCTTAATAGTTACACAAGCCCTTCCCACTGCTCAGAACACATTCCCCTCCCCATTCACTAGGTAACTCCACTCATCCTCCAGATCTCAGCTCACTTCCTTAGGGAAGGCTACCCGGAGCTTCCTGCCTAGGTCAGATCCTCTTGCTATCAAATGTCCTCATAGCTCTTTATAGGATTCCTTAATCTGGTTGTGATTGGACATAGGTTTACATGTGATCCTTTGGTCAATGTTAGTCTCCTCCACTAGCCTATAAGACTCATAAGGGCAGCTGTTATGGGCTGCGTCAGCAAAATTCATTACAAGTTTGTAATTATAATGGAGTCACACTTTTTAGGGGAAGAAGATTCTAATAAAGTCAGTCTAAGCTAAATGCACAAATGATGACATGCCAGTGTAAATGTAGGGACACGGCCTTATTCTAAACAATTCCTTAAAGTGGCTCTTCTGCGATTCAAAATTTTAGGTAGAAAAGTATAACTAGGATGGATTACTACTATGTAGAAATATATGTACAGAAAAACAGACTGGAAGGGAAATTCATCAAAAAGGACCACACCGGGGTGCCTGGGTGGCTCAGTCGGTTGAGCGTCTGAGTCTTGATTTCGGCTCAGGTCATGATCTCAGGGTCATGGGATCGAGCCTGTGTCGGGCTCCATGCTCAGTGGGGAGTCTGCTTGAGATGCTTTCCCTCTCCCTCTGCTCCTCCCCCTGCTTGCGTGCTCTCTCTCTAAAATTTAAAAAAACAAACAAAAAAAAACCACCTTAAAAAAAATGACCACACTGAATTAGGAAGGTGGTTTTGTAAGGTATCCTTTTTCTTCTCTGTTTATCAAATATTCAGAAATATTGCTGAGTAACTTTCATATTTCAAAAAGTATACATATAAACGGTTTTTTTAAAAAGGCCCTTACCTGGAGAACAAATACCATCCGCATCTAAAATTTCGTGTCGCCAGATGGGTTTCCTTGTGGCAGCGTCCAACATCGGCCCCATCACTTTATCAAAGGTCTGATTGGTATAGCGTTTCAATGTACATTTAGCATTTTTATATACAAGACAACGCCCAAAGCCTAAAATGAAACCCAAATGGGGATCAGAACCACCAATAGGACTATGAGAAAACATGGATTTGTGTCAGTCAACACTTGTACCCCCAAACATGTTCTACATTTGGATAATCGGGGATGGGCCAAATAACGATCTGATAATCTGAAGAACTGGCTCAGGGCTCCCCCCCAACCCCCAACTGTCCATATAAACGCTGGCGTCTCTACAACCATGTGTCAGCATGGAACATACCTTGCCATGTTGGAGGAAGGCAAGAGAAATCAGAGTGTCACTGTGATTCTTTCGGAGAACAGAGCCACAGAATGCAGGAACTGGAAAGGTCCCCACGGACCACCTGGCTTACCCCCTCTATCTACAGGTACTGCGAATGCTACAAAATGAAGTCCAGGGAAGTGATGTGGCCAAGATCACCCAGCAAGTTGGTGGCACAGTTGAAACATGCCAAGTCCACCGATCAGCCACGATTCTTCCTACACATTCTTCTGGTGCATCACTTCTGCTAACCTTCTCTGAAAAGTTTTCCTGTTTCTAATTTTGGCATTCAGAGGAAGTCCCAAACAAGGAAACAAAAGATTATTTTTTCTCCACAGAGGAGACAGAATGAAAAGCAGCTGCAATCAAATGATTTTAAGGGGAGAAATCGTTTGCCTGTGCCCTAAAGATCAGAGTTTATTCTGATTATATTTTTAGATCACATTTGTCTAGTGGATGAGGGAAAAGTCCTGAGACCAACTAACAAGCTAAATAAACATTATGAAAGATCAGCAAAATGAACAGAAGGAAACCTTTAGACGGAGCAAAAACTTCCAGCATTGAATCCCACAAGAAGATTCATCAGTTATAGAGTTGCCCAGAAGAGCTGTCAACCCTTCAGCACTAAATACCATTTCCCAAGATTCTGTGACTGCATGTCTTTCTTTTTTCCTTTTTCTCTCTTTGGCCAAGCAGTTATTCTAAGCTGGATTCTCTCTAATCTCCCCAGGATATACTGAGCCATGTCAGAGTTCGCTGCAATAGGAAAATGTCTCGGGAATAAACCCCAGCTATTACTGATGAGATAAATGCATGGTTGTAAAGTCCTTCACTTACGGTTCTCCACCAAAGGCAGAACACGTACAAGAAATCTAAGAATGTGAGTTTAGAAAATCAGGAAAAAGATTTCTAAATAAAATCTTGGTGCTCTAATGTAATTTTTAAAATACGAAGGTGACAGTAGGACAAAATAACCAATTTCTACATCTAGGTGTGGCTCCTCGTCAATTGCATATGACCATAATAAAGTCTGAGCCCAAAGCCAGCTGCTTTGGAAACGTTACATGATCTTGAAATTCTGTACAATGGCCATTAACTGCAGCGTGCTGGAGTGCAGGGAGAATCTGGACTGCCTGAAATCAAGAAGTGTTTTCCCCTAAGTGTAAATGGACATTGTATTTACAGGTGATAGCTGAAAAGCTGGAGGACGGTAAACTCAGATCATTAAACTGTGTTGTGCAGTTTCTGACAGATATCACAAAGTCTTCAGATTTCCACGTAAACGTTACCAGTTAATCAGAAAGGAAAACATCTAGTTTTAAAGCATGGCTGTTGTCATTTGGAGGAAAAAAAGAGGCATAAATTAAGTGCAGCCAACATTAATGCCAAAGACACATGTCTAGGAGTACTATTATGGCTGCCTAGCAACTACAAAGAGTGAAGGGGAAGGCAGAGTGGGCATGCCAGGGAGGAAAAAGAGAAACAGAGATTATGAAGAGAGGAGTCAGGCTTCAGGTCAGGTGACGGGTCCAAACCATGAAGTGGTGACTTGCAAAAGTAAACTGTCAAAAAACGGACAAAGGGTTGCATAAAAACTCTAAGCGTTTGTGTGAGTTTTTAACTTTCGGCATTCTGCTAACAAAAAGGTATGAACATTACGGGGTTGAGACATACAATTTTTAAAAATCCCCTTTAACATAGAAGTACTGCTACTGCCTTCTCAGTCTGTTGCTGAATATATAACTAGCCAGATTCAAAGACCATATTTCATTTATTAGAATTCCTGCTAGGAGATAAATTCTTGCATGTTTTCTGTTGAGGAACTGCCTCACGTCACCAATAAACTAAAATAAAGAAAAAAAAATTTAGTAGTTCATTTAATAAATTACCTCTATATAACATTCATAAAAAACGTCAACGCCAAAACCTAACCGCCTCCTGTTTGTATGTTATAAAATTCAAATCCCTTGAAACCAACATTAGCATTTTGACACCAGATGATTTTTAGCTGATTGTCCTTGTACCTAATTCTGCACGGAGCGCCCATGGTGTCAGAGGTCTGAAAACCCACTTACCCCTGTCCAAGGAGGCCTTGTTTAAAATGAGGGCATCTTCAATATCATAGCCACTGTAACTCATCACGGCAACCGTTGCATTCTGTCCAGCGGGCAGTTTCTCAAATTCTATCAACTCAATGGTCTTTGTTTTAACCATGGGTTTTTGTGGGTATGCTAGCAGATACATGAGAGTATCGATTCTGTTCCGCTGGTTGTATCCAATGGTACCTTCATTGATATTGGAGAAAGCAAAATGCAACATTCTATTATGTCAAATAATTAGGTAGCCACGACTACAAAGATGGAAAAAAAAAAAAAAACCCACATTATTTTCACTAATTAACATGAAGAAAACCTTCAGGTTAAACATTTCAAAAGCAATACTCTCACAGTTCCTACCAACATTTAAAAGCATTTTTTTCTCGGTATTGTTAAAAGTTCTATAAAGAAGAAAAATCACACCCAAGGTATTCTAACCTAAGTAACTTCAACCTACTGGATTTATACAATTGACCCCGTTTTAGGAATTACCAGTCTTCCCTGGTTAATTTCACAGGTAAGCCAACAATTCTGTACTCAGTTCTACTATGTTGCGGACCCATTTCCAGCTGTTACGGGAAGGTAATTAGAAACCACGCCCAGTGCTGACAGGCAAGGAGCTTTTAGAGTAGGACAAACAGATATATTCCATAAAAAAGAAACAACCATTACAAAAGTTCTAAATAAAAAAGAAAGCAGGAGAAAAGGAAGGATAAGAAAGGAAGGAAGGAAAAGGAGGAAAGTGAAAGCAGAGGAGTGGATTTACTCATCTGCTTAACTTTTCATTTACGAAGTAGTGAATAAACACCTACTCTGTGCCCAACACCACAGATAAAATGCGGAAAGGCACAGTCCTTTCCCGTAAGGAATCCAGGGTCCTGTTCAATCTGGTATAGGCTTTTAGGTCCTTAGCAATCAGGCTTTCCACCTCTTTGCACCTTGGAAGGCTGTTACCATCAACTGGAAGTGAAATCAGAATGTTACCCTTTCTCCCTTTTCCCCAAAGGGATTCACTAGGGTTCACAGACTTGCACCAAAAAAAGGGTTTCACTCTCCTGGTCTTGTGAATACAATACACTCTCCTACTCAGAGACCTTAGAATGCGGACTCATGTTTGCCCTACTACTAAACTTATGTGTGGGCTACTGAACCTCTTTAACTTCTCCCAGGCATCTCTTCTTTTCCCTTGAGTGGCTAAGAAGGTAGCCTTTAGTCTCTTTTTCTCTTGCACATGCTTCCATAGTGATACATCCTCAACACCCACACACCCCAAGATGCTTTAGTGTTGTTTGATGGAGTTAAGCTCTAAGATGAGCAGATACCCAAACTCAGTATTTATTTCCTTCACCTCTCATATTCATGTCATGAAATCAATGGTGATTTCAATTTGGGGATGAAAATAACCTATTCAGGCAGCAAAAATGATATGGTACTTCTTGACAATTACTACTGAAAGAAAAAATGAAATCTGTAGGGTATGAACACTTAATACAGTGGGGGGCCCACTACAGATGCTCAATAAATGTCAGTAAATGAAACTGAATTGCATTATACTTTTTATGACAGTATATGTTTGTACTTAAATCTCAGCAAATTTATCATGAACTTTTTCTTGAGTTTACACTATAACTGCCAATTAATTTATGTTATTTTGGTGCCAACTAATAAACTGGGCAGGACCACCTGGTAACAGATCACTTACTGTTTTAGAAATAAAATCACCGTTGCCTGGATCGTGGTAAAGTTCACTGACAGTAAGTTTGTCCTTCTATATGAAATCATTTAAAATTTATGTCAAGATTTTATCTCCAATTGTATACTTCACCCAGCTTGAGACAAGGGTTCAGGCAATGTCCCACCAGGCTGCCAAACACGGCTTCTGAAACCTGAGACAAGCATTATTATGCAGCAGGGAAGCATTCATGGCTGCACCTCTGAACAATGGTGAAAGAGACTGGATCCCGCTATAAATTGTGCTACCAGGCCCAGAACGCAATTCTCGGGCATCACAACTGACCTGACACTGAATGGATGAACAACAAAATGGTTCAGCAAATGTTTGGTGCTTATGATCTCATTAGAAATTTTCTTCAAAGACTTTTTAAAGAACTCGTAGGAGTACAAATGGATACAGGTTTTTAGCAGTCTTGACAGGTGTGTTGGTGAAAACATGATTTTTAAGCCATGACTTCTCTATTACAAAACTTCAAAATGCTATCACACCCCATATTTTTATAAAAATCCTGAATGACTATTTTGCCAATAAGCAGGCTTTTTTTGAGAAAATGTCATGAGGAAATTAAAAGACTAGTCTGGGTGAAGCGCGTGCTCAAACTAGGATGCCTCTTACTATTTTCAGCTTCCTTAAAAAGGGCATTGCACATACGTAATAACTAACGCGATGAGAGTATCTGTAAGCAGGGCTCTCCCTCCACTGTCCAATTTTGCTCTAACTGCAGTCTTCAGTGTTATAACTACTGACTCATTTCCTTACTACCCGGGACATGATCTTTCTTACAAAATCATATTTTCTTGATCATAACTTTCTTAAAAAGCCACAGGATGGCACAGCAAGGTATGTCCATGTAGGTTAAAAGAGTGAGGAATTTTTTTATTTTAAGGTAGGATGAAAAAAGGTTAGTAAGCATACATACAGCTTAGGGATAGCTTAGGAAATGTATACTGAAAAAAGAAGACGAAGTTTTATGCATTTAACTATTCTTTCTGTCTTCCTTTGCCCAATTTTTTTTAAATTTAATAACATTATTAAATACAATAAACTTCACCCATTTAAAGTGTACGTATTGATGAGGTCTGACAGGTTCCTTCCTTCATAAAACCACCACCACAATCAAGATCCAGAACATTTCCGACACTCCCAAGAGATCCCTCCCTCCGTTCCTGACCCCAGGCAACCACAGCTCTGTTTATCGTTACAGTTTGCATTTTCTAGAATTTTATATAAATGGGACCCTGCAGTATGGACTCTTGTGCCACTTTTTTCATTCAGCATAACGCTTCTGAGATCCATCCAGGTGGTTGTATCGTAGTTCATTCTTTGCTGTTGCCGAGAACTATTGCACCACATGTTTATACAGTTTGTTTACCCATTCACCTGCTGATGGATATTTGAATTGTTTCGTTTGGGGCGCTTGTGAATAAAGCTGCTATGAACATTCACTCATAAGACTGTGTGTGTTCACTTCTCTTGGGTAAATACACAGGATTGGAATTTCTGGGTGGTTTGGTAAGGGTACGGTTGACCTAAAAAACTGCTTAAGAATTTTCCAAAGTAGTATACCTTTTACGTTTGTGCCAGCAGTGAATGTGCTTTTTAGCTGCTCCATCTCCTCACTGACAGTATGTCCACCTTTTCCATTTTAGTTGTTCTATCGAGCAGGTGGTGGTATCTCAGTTTTAATTTACATTTACCTGACTAGTAACATTGAACAGAGTTTCTTGAGCTTACTGGTCATTCTTATTACTCTTTGTGAAGTGTCTGGTTTTGATTTTTGCCGTCTTTAAACAGAGTAGTCTTATCATGGAAGAGTTCTTTATATGTACCAGACTCAAATCCTTTATCAGATGTATATATTGCCAATACTTGCTCCCATTCTGTGGATTAAGGTCTTTCATATTCTTAATAGTGTCTTTCGAAGGGTATAAGTTTAACTTTGAGAAAGTCTAAATTATTAATTTTTTTTTCCTTTTTCATAGCCTGTGCTTTTTGAGTCCTAAGAAATCTTACTTAGGTCACTCAAGGTCATGAAGACTTTCGCCTATGTTTCTTTCTACACATTTTATGGGTTTAGCTCTTACATTCTGAGTATGATTCATTTAGTGTTAGTTTTTTGTATGGTTATGAGGTAGGAGTTGATGCTCATTTCTATACAGATACACATATATACATTTTATTTTGTTGAAGAGATTTTCCTTTCCCCTGGAAATGTCCTGACACACTCATTGAAAATTTAATGCCCACAGAAATGTGGGTCTCTTTCTGGATTCCTGATTCTGTTCCACTGATCTACATATCTACCCTTATGTCAGTATCATACTGTCTTCGTTACAGTCTTTATAGTAAATCTTAAAATCAAGTTGTATTAAGCTTTCCAACTTAGTTCTTTTCAAAAATATGCACCTGATTTCTTAACAACTTTAATGTGCCCAGAGATGATTAATTTGTTGTTGAAACATTAAGTACTTTACTGAACCTACTGAACTAACACACTCTGCTAGGCACCAAGGACACAGTAATAAATAACACAGACCTAGTCCTGTCCTCAAAGTGCTTATATTCTACAGTCTAGCAGGGAAGGCACGCGATTTTTAGCTGCTCCACATCCTCACTGACACTTAGTAGGTCTTGATCCACAGTGAGGGAGAAAAAGTGAGGAAAAAAGTTAGTTTCCATTGAGAAGAATTTTAAGTTTTATAGATAGTCACATTATGCCTTGCACAGAAGACAGAATGTAACCTTTTTTAAGTTACTCAACCAAAGTGGGATTCCATCTCCTTGTCAGAAACAAAAAAGGTACGTATTCTAGGACAGGGTTATTGTGATGATTAAAAGAAATGTGTATAAATCATTTGAACAGTCAATAAGTGGCAACATTAACAATACTATTAACGACTGTTAGTAGTAACAAACATACACCCCTTGGCCCTGCACTATATATAACTCATTCTGCCCCCAGTTCAAACCCTACATACTGAACTACAGTGTAATTTTATCTCCATAAATATTCATTATTAACTTTCTAGTCCCAGGAAATGTCATATCATCTTACATCTGAAATAGCTACAATGATTTTAATTTTTTTTTTTTTTTTTGAACCAACAGTGAAATTCTAAAATATAATTGCCAGGGATAATTTGGCCAACACATCTTTTCATTTTGTATCTACCAAAAGGATAAAGAATAAATCTTCTAAAAAAAAAAATTCAAACAAAGTTGAATGAAATGGAAGATGTAGAATGAAACAAAATTTTATGAGGATCTTTGTATATTATGTGTTTTTAAGATCTCAAAATCTTCTAGGCTATTTCCAGAACATCCCATCCTATTATAAAGTAGGGAATACAAGAGAAGGAACTACCTGCTTTGGAACAGAATCTATTGAAAACAAAAACAGGAACAGAAGCTGTATTAGCTCCTGAGCTAAAAAAAACAAAGTCCCAGCAATTTGGAGGTGAAGGCAGGTTGGGAAGAGGCCGTGGCTAGGGGAGGTATGTGATACACATTCATTAACTGAGCTGATAGTGACTGAAAGATCCTTTTAACCAGGAGAAAGTGTTCCACTAGAGGACTGCCAACTAATAAAATGGACAGGATATGAAAGCATGACTCATGCGGACTTGGCGTCTGGTGCCAGGGAGCACATACAATGCAGCTCCAATGCACAGCTTTTACTCGCAGTGCTGAGTGACCTGGAGACCTTGCCATTTCCATCCACGTCTACCTGGCTTCTTGCTCTGGACCTTGTCACAACACAGCTGTACCCATCGAAGGTTAGGTGTTTCTCAGTTGCACAGTAAGACAGAACGCAGAAACCTGCACTTTATTAATCAGATTTAAGAAACACCTCTGCTGGTGTTTCATGTTTACTAAAGTGCGCTCTCTCTTATGAAAGGTGAGGCTCTCAGTCTCTGCGCTTTGCGCTCATCTTGGTCTCCTTTGTAGGGATAGAAAAACGACTTTCTCTCATTTCGTCACTCTTGACTGGGGGCGGACGGTGGGTCGTGAAAAGTAGAGAGCAAATCTTCCAGGCTGGCAAGAATGTGTAGTGCTTTAATTCTGGGCTACTGTCTTCCACTTTCCAAATGGACTAATGGATGAACAGCAACTAAAATATTACTTCTGGCCATTCATACAGAATCTCTGAGAGGTAAATAGTCTTCAGCAATGGCTCATACTTAAAATGGGATAGCGTGCCTTTTAGTTACCAGCTGCCAAGACTGCAAGGAATTAAAATGACTCAGAGAAGTCCAACTCAAAGTGCTAGGTCTGCTTTACAGACCTGGGTTTCTGCTGTGGGTTTTCTCCCTCTGCCGGCCTCGTTCCTTTTGTGATTTTTCATACAGACCTCGTTCGGTACTTCTGCGGCTATTTGAGTGTCCAAAGAGAAACGTGGTCATGTAATGTGCCAACTTTGAATGTACTTTTATCTCGATGCTTTTCTTTCCAGTCAGGTGTTTTATAATAACAAACAGTAACAAAGCCTTTTTTTTATTACTTAAGATATTCAGTGGCTTTTGTCTTCCTAGCGTCAGCAGTAACGTCAGAGGATTGTATCCAAGGAGCTAAATGTGCAGGACCCAGGGTCAGAGCAGCTGAATACACCAACCTCAGAAAACACAGACAATGAATTGCAAATGACACTCAAAACAAAACGAGAAAAAAAACCTTCACACAGAAAACTACAAAAGAACTCTACAGACACTGAATTGGCTTTCTGTACACACTGATCCTGCTTAACTGTGTGTGGTAACTAACCAAACGTTTCAGATACTCATGGTCACAAAATAAAGGCTTTTTTTTGTAGGCAGAGGAATTATAAAAATAAAAATATTATTTCTTTCCTTCAAGTCACTTATTTAAAAAAAAAAAAGAAGAAGAAGATTCACCAAGTGGAGATAGATTCGTAGCCCTTTCTGTTTTAATCTTCAAACACAACCAAAGAGTGGCATTAGCGATGAAGTGATTAGTCTTCCGTTAATTCTGCTGAAGGTTCTACACAAAAGGTGTATTGTTTCAGCCAGGATTCACATCATGAAACAAAATGGTTTGGTAAACCCAATAGAAGTGATAGTCCTTTCATGACACATAGGATTCAGTACTGTATATTTCAACTTGTTAGCAAGTCACAAGCACACGCGGGAAATCAGCCCACACTGCTGCGAAGGATGAATGGGAAAGGGGAAATTGATGAGCCACTGTTTAGATTTTCCCACTGGGAATTATTCTGAACTGTCCAGGCATTACATCATTCAGGTAAATGGTTGCAGGACATGTTTTGCCAACCAAAAGGGCAATATAAAAACTCGAAAAGAAATTGTCAAGCTATGGTCAATTACAGCTGATTGCTGGTAACCGAGAAGCTAAATGCATTCTGGATGTTACCCAAAGGCAATTCAAAAACCTTTTGGTTTCTTCATGAAGCTCCCTGTGGCATACTTTAAACCAGAAATGACAAGTCATACTGATATCATAGCCATATATGAAAATAAATTAAACTTACTAGGACTTAAATGATTTTTAAAAACATTTCAAAAAAAGTTTATAAGCAAAACTTTTTTTGGGGGGGGGGGTTGGTATCCTCTCTGTATCACCTTCCAGATAAAACCCAAACTCCTTAATCTATGGCACCTCTCCAGTACACACTATTCCTATATTATGTTAAACAGCCAGACCAAAGCACCAAGATCCCCATGCAATGCTTGCTTCTATTTCCATGCCTGTGAAAAGTACTCAGGGACTTTCAAGACTCAGTTCAGTTCCATTCTTCAGAAACAACCTACTCTCTAACCTCAAGTGACCTCTCTGCTCTCCTTCCCTAAGATTCTAGCTGTCGGTCCACGACAGCATTTATCAAACACATTCCAGTTACGGTTGTACTTGTTGGGCTCTCCCACTAGACTGTGAACTCCTTGAGGACAGGGCTCTTTCTCCTCCCTCCATTTTCAGGGGCCAGCCCACCATCTGGTCTATCCGAGATGCTCAGCAAGTGCTAGGGATGGATAAAAGCTAAAAGAGAAGGAAGGAAGGAAAAGGAATTCGGAAACTGGCTGACACGTTTCAGAAGCTACAGGAGCAAATGCAAGGATGTGATGTGTTCAATGACTGTCACCCAGACCGTTACGATCACCTTCTAATACACCCTGTGCATCTGCAGCTCTATTCCTTTTCCCGCTCTTCCCTCAAACTTGTCTTTTTCTGCGCTTTCTTCCATTTCTCCTGGTTCACAATTTACACTTTATGGAGCTTTTCTCTTTCTATTTACCCCCTCATCATTCTGTGACATTTATTATATATCCCCTTGTTTGGTCAAAGAAATAAGTTCAGAGAGGTTTTCTCTATTTTTGCTGACACTGTAGACATGTCAGGGGCACCCGCAAGCCCTCTGAGGTTAGTAACACTCAGGTACCAGCAATGCCTGACTTGACCAAACGTTCAATACTAGTGAAGTAAGAATAAAGATTGAAGTCTTTTATCCAAGAATTTAGAACCGAGTTCAAGAAGGAAATCTTACCCATGGCTTGTTTCCCCATGGCACACTGATACGTGTTTCGTGGGGACTGGTTATGATGAGGGTATGGGATGAGGCCAGCACAAACACCAAGAAGAGTGAAGGGCTCAATCTCCAAGTGGGTGGTATCTCTGTCAAGTCAATTAAGAACAGACATCTTAGACGCCAAGGACCAGAATAAATCCCTCTTAAAGGTAGTAAAAAAATATTACAACCAAGGTCCCCAAAGGATGTAAATAAAATATACATTTTTATATAAATTTATATAAAAATTTATATAAAGTATATGTAATTTATATAAAACCTCAAGAACAATAAAACTTGATGCTAGTAAAACTGATAAAAAAAACATACTTAAATAAAATATAGTAAAACAAATTGTTTCCTTCAGTGATAGAAACTTATTACTTATAGAAATACAAGAGAAGGGATAGTATAGAATGCCCAGGTAAAAAAATAAAACATTATTACATACTAACAACAATAACTAATACTTGTAAAGAAATTACCGGGCTAGATCCAAATGCAGTACTGCTGGATGAGTGGGCTGCTTTTTCCTCACTTTTCCAACTTGTATCAATGACAAAGTTGCATTACCACTTTAGAGAAGAATATATCCCATTTAAGAATAGTTACCATAGACCTAAGAGGACCAATACCATAGCCACCAGCTAAATGCGGCTGTTCAGCACTCTTCACTTAGATTAGCATGCTTGAGGAACTGCATTTTTAATTTTACTTAATTACATTTTAAAACTCAAATAACTCAGTTGTTATTCAAAACCTTTATGTTTGTCACAACTTACACTTGTGAATTTACTTTTTCAACTGTAAATGTTATGATCAGATCAGGTATTTCCAGTAAACATTTAGCCTCCAAACTGAGATGTGCTTTGAAGCGTATGGGGGAAAAAAAAAACTCAATATTTTTATATTGATTGCATAATGACATGACAATATTTTAGATAGAGTGGGTTAAATAAAATTATTAAGATTAACTTCATCTGGTTCTTTTTTCTTTTTTCAGTTGGCTACTGGGAAACTTATGCATGGTATTTTTCTTGGACAGCTCAGCTATAGGAACTGGATATAAAGTAAGACTTTATCTAGTAGGTGTTAGAATCTTGGCTGCTTTTTTTTTTTTTTTCCCTTGGCTGCTTTTGTAATATATTTTTGTAAAAATCCCTGTTTTGGCTAACTGATACAGCAACTCAGGTATTTTAAAGGGAAAGGGAAGCCAGACTGTTTCTGGATCTTGCTGGAAGTAACAGACATTACATGCAGGGTCTGTGGACTCTGATGACCCTTTATTCCTTCCTCAAGTACTTGTGAGGCAGAGCTCCAGTAATTTCAATGGTTTACAGTACCCGTGAAGACAAGTGATTTCCAAGATAACCCAACCCATCGAGGAAAATTAGTTGCAATACACATGGCAAAAGATCTCCCACTAATCCAGTGGGCTTTTTTTTTTTTTTTTTCCTCAATACACACGTGAATTATGTCCCTAGTTTGGTTAAAGAGGATGCTTTCCATGCAGCTCTTGGTTTGAAGAACATAGTTTTGACCTCATGACCTAGCAGAACCCCAACTCTCTCAGACATGTTAAGTCTTTGTCAGCAGAGAGGGAAAGGGCCCTAGGTTGTTTTTTTTTTTTTTTTTTTTTTTTTAAGAGAAACAGCTTATGGTGACATTTTATGTCCTAGAGTAAAACAGATTTTTAAATGTACTGTTTTGTTTAAATACTGGCCAATTTGACAATATGGGCCAATTTCCCCATGTAAATAAAAACTACTTTTCAGATGTACAGATTGAAGCAAGCTGAAAAATGAAGAAAGTACAGACCTAAGTTTCTTCTTTTTTTGTAACAAAAATATATAGAAGATCATGTTATCTAATAATTATTCAAAGTCTAAATGCTCTGGATTTTGATTTTTATGAAACAAAAAGGGATACTATTATTCAAAATTATAACCACCATAATCTATTGTCCTGCAGGAAATAGAAGACTTTCTATTCAATGTGTATAAGGACCTTAAATTTAGCTCAAATTAAGACTCAGTAACCTGTTGTTTGCAACAGTGGAAAAATTGGAAAACACCCTAAATATTCATCAACAGGTTAAATCAACTATGTGTAGTCAGACAATGTAATATAAAGAAATTAAAGTAATATATTTACATAAACATACAAGCATACACTAATATAGAAAAGTGCCTAGAATGATAAAGTTGATAATGATGCTAAGTTTAAAAATGGAGATAATTTAAATATGTTGCCTTGAGATCACGTATGTATGTTTGTATTCACTTAGAAAAAAATCTAAAAGAGTATACATTAAACCACTGGCAATGATTGTATCTGGAGGCTGGAGTTTGGTGGGATAGGGAAAGAAGGGGATTAATTCTTTTTACTTCATACATGTCTATGCTGAAAAAAAATGTCACAAGTATGAATCACAGAATACCAAATTTTTCCTATCTTTAAAATAAGCTGAATTGATATATGGGTCAGCTTGGTGACTGGGTGCTGATACTAACTAATGGTTGCATTCCTATATTATAGTGAACAAGACAGAGAAAAATCTCTGCTTTTGTGAAGCTTCTAGTGGAGAAATAATACACAGATAAATCAATAAAAGAGACATTTTATAGATTTTATTGTAAGGTAATAAGCCCTAGAAAAATAAAGCAGTGAAAAGGGGTGCCCAGAGGAGGGTTATCTATTCTTTTTTTTTTTTTTTTTAAAGATTTTATTTATTTATTTGACAGAGAGAGACACAGCAAGAGAGGGAACACAAGCAGGGGGAGTGGGAGAGGGAGAAGTAGGCTTCCCGCTGAGCAGGGAGCCCGATGCAAGGCTCGATCCCAGGACCCTGGGATCATGACCTGAGCCGAAGGCAGACGCTTAACAACTGAGCCACCCAGGTGCCCCAAGAGGAGGGGTATCTATTCTAAATGGGGTCATCAGGAAGAGGCACTGAGAAGGTGACAACTGAGGAAGACCTGGAAGAGGTGAAGGAGTGGGTGATGATGGAGGTGAGTGTCCCAGGCAAGCAAACAGCCAGTGCAAAGGAGGTGAGTGTCCCAAGCGAGTGAACAGCCAGTGCAAAGGAGGGGAGTGTTCCAGGTGAGTGAAAAGCCAGGGCAAAGGTGCTGAGGCAGAAGCAGGCCTGAGACGTGAGGAAGAGGCCAGTGTGGTTAAGGAGAGTGAGGGAGGAGAGGAGGATGATGCTGCAGGCACCAGGAGGGGTGGGCAGATCTTGCAGGACCTTCAGGCCTCTGTAAGGACTTCCAGGGGAGAGGGAAAGCCCCTGGGGGTTTGAGAAGAGAAGGGAAAAGACCACTTTCACCTATGAAGAATAGACTGTACAGGAACAAGGGCAAAAGAGTCAGGAGCCTTTTGCAAGTCCCCAGGCAAGCTATGGCAGCAGCCTGGACTAGGGTGGTAGGTGGAGGTAGGGAAAGAGATCAGACCCCAGGTATACCCTGAGGGTCTACATGATAGGCTAAGGGACCAGCTGTGGGTGTACAGGAGGAGAGGCGTCAAATCGGAGACAGGTTTCTGGCTGAGAAACAAGAAGGATGGATTGCTATTCACAGGGTTACTACTTAAGTGGTCACCTTTGTATTCACTCAATCTTCAAATCAAGAGTATAAAAATAGCACTTTGAGAGAGTCCCACCTTTAAGGAATAAAGATTTTGACTGAAAAGCATTGTTTACTGAATTATAATAAGACAGCAATGAAGCAGTACATTTCATCTGGTAGCAGGAAACAGAAAAGTGCTTTCTTGATTCAAGACCTAGTTATCAGATGGTAGTATTCAGCTCCTTAATTATTTCACAATAAAAGTACAAAAATTCCAATTTCAGGTAAGCAGTACCACCAGCCACATGCATCAGACAGAAAGTTACATAAATGTCTTCTAATGCTTCTAAAAATATTACTATTCTTGAAACATCGTGAGCATATTACCATTTCTTATTTATATTGCATGTAAGTTCAGAGACATCCTTATAACAAAGAATATATGGAATTCCTATATCAACAAGAATTCAGATGTCCTCCTCTCTAGAAGAGAGAAATACATCTTTACATAGTCTGATCCATTAGTTCAATTTTGACAGTAATCAAATATGAGAACCAGAGAAGCAATTTCTTTCAAAAAATATACACTAAGTGTAACATGAATAGAAAAGATAATGAAGTCTAAATATTGTTAGTAGTTTTGTGATAATCCTACACTGGGATAAATGATGGGTTATGTTTATTATAGGACAGTATACTTCTAACAGTTCCTACTAAGAGGCAACACAACAGAAGAGATGATATGAAAAGGTGATTTAATCAGAACAGGTTTTAATCATGGTTGTTATGGATCCTACTTACTTATTAATTGTATGTTCATAGAGTGCGATGTTACAGTCATTTTCTTCATTCACATCTAAATATTCAACCAGACTCTCATGTAAGAAATCTTCAAAATTCCTGGGAAAATATTGGTGAAATGTACATTACTAATAAGCATTTTACTGCAGTGTTTTACATGTGATAATGGAGGATACTGGCTTTCATTTGCACCCAAAGAACTTTTCTCCCCACAAAGTATCAATACATTGGGATGCTTGAAACATGTTATTCTTGGATCACAGAGTGATCGCAAATCACTGAAATAAAAACATCTATGATACTCGTCAATCTGGTCCCCCTCTCTTCTTTGGAGAGAGAGAGAGAGAAAGTGTGAGCCGGGGCGGGGTGGGGAGGGGCAGAGGGAGAGAGAGAATCTTAAGCAGGCTCTATGCCCAGCACAGAGCCCAATGCAGGGCTTGATCTCATAACCCTGAGATCATGACCCAAGCAGAAATCAAGAGTTGGATGCTTAACTGGCACCCGAATCTGGTCCCCACTTCTGAAAGTATCTTCTAAGACTTTTAAGAGCCCCTATGATGAGAGGCCCAGTGTCCACATCAACATATCCCTTTGTTACTTCACAGTGCGCTCATTTACACCAACACTCTGTGATCCGCATGATACAAACCGGTAAGTATTTTACAAAGTCTGGGCAAGTTCACATAGAGAGGAGAGTCTGACACACTGGGTAGGGAGGAATTAAGGGATTAAAAATGAAAATATACTTTTCTTAAAAGCTCAGATCAAATAATGTCATTGCTGATTAAATCCTACATATGGCTCTCAAAGGAGACCGAGAAGTTTTGCTTTTGGCCATTTACCTGTATCCCTGAGCCAGCTCTTCCATATGCTTGTTTGTGACTGCAGGCTTCTGTTTCTTAACAATTATGTAGGGTCTGAAATAAAAAAACAATAACAAATTCACAGCAGTTCAGAAGAAGAAGTCAGCAAGTAAGTTTACCATAGTGAAGTGAGGGAAGCTGGGATGTGATCAAACCAATTCCTGGACTGCCTGAGGACCCCAGGTATTCTCTGCACGTGTGAGCACGAAGGGGCCTAGCTGCTCTCTCACATACACATTCACAGGCACGCACACACCAGCGCACGCGTGTATGTGCCCACATGCACATGTATGCACACACACGTATCCAAGTGTCTTAGGAAACACCTGTTTTTTTTTTTTTAATTTTTTTTTAAGATTTTATTTATTTATTTGACAGAGAGAGAGAGACAGCGAGAGAGGGAACACAAGCAGGGGGAGTGGGAGAGGGAGAAGCAGGCTTCCCGCGGAGCAGGGAGCCCGATGTGGGGCTCGATCCCAGGACCCTGGAATCATGACCTGAGCCGAAGGCAGACGCTTAACGACTGAGCCACCCAGGAGCCCCAGGAAATACCTGGTTTTAAATGGAAAGGCCAAACAAAAATGATACTCGGGAAGATCTAGAAACAAAATCTTTACTGTCTTATTTTTTAAAACGGATGTTGTAAATGCATCATGCCAAAGGCGTTTCATAGGATTTCACATAGGAATACATGGTCTACGACCCAGGAAGCCAGCAGGCAGAGAACGGTTCCTGAGGAGAACAATGGCGTCCTGCAGTGAAGGTCTGATGGACATCCGGTGTTTAGAGTGGCTTCTTTTTGGACAGACATGACTAGGCTACGCTGGCAGGTTACCTAAAGCTACACATTTCCAGAGAATAAAGCATTTTTACATTGTGATTTTGAGTGAGCTAATGGGTGTGAGGTAGAGAGAGCTTTTGGTCTCCCCACTCTGGTAGATTAACCTGTAACTGTCAGCGGTGATCCGCCACTAAGGGCCTCGCCACCACGAGGAAACACCGACACAAAGGATGGCATGCAGCCCCGAAACGTCAAGGGCTGTTGCTATTTGGATAAGCAGCTCTTAGAGAGAGGAGCGAGCAACGACCAGACACTTGTGCACTCTACCCTCAAGTCCAAATAACTATTTGAGGACTAATGAGCACTTTTAAACAGTTAAGAAGAAGAGCTGCACAACTACAAAAGGGGAACACAAGTTGCTGAAAAATGAACTGAGTGAACTTTTCGTGGAAATCCACATTACCTCGAAATCCTGGCTTCTTCTGGGGAGGGAGGCAGAGAGCACCGCTACCTCGTTCAAGGGCCAAGAGACTCACAAACGAGGACAAGGACAGACGCAGGAGAGGGGGCAGTCACACTCAGCTACCTCACTCCCCCTCTACTTACTCAATAAACTACCTGTTCATCCTGCTGGATCTATGTCAGGCCATTACAAAACGACTTCTAAAAAAGAATTCACTTCTTTTAGACTATTCCATAATATACTGAATGTAATGAAAGAGAAAAATCCCCAAAAAGAGTAACCTAAGAAAATGTTACTGTTTTCCCCGCCCCTGATTGATTATGTTAACAGCTATAAATAAGCACCTAATATGTGCCGGGCACCCACAAGGCACTTCCCACACCTTCTAACAGTTAGTTCTCAGGACAACCCTATGGAGGTATTGTTATCATTTACATTTTTTTCAGCCATGGAAAGTAATAAAGTCAGAGCCACACTAGTCAGTGAGTGGCAAGGCAGGGATCAAACAGAGGTACGTCATCACCTAGAGTTCCTTGGCTGTAAAGAACAGAAACCAATTCTGGTTAATTTAAGCAAAAGTGGAATTTACTAATAAAAAATTAAAAAAAATTTTTTTTAAAGGAATTTACCAAAAGCATAAGAATTTACTAGAAGGATAAGAATCCATAAACAACAACAACAACAAAAAAGGTAAAATGCCCAGCCTCACAAAAGGATCCCAAGGATCCAGAAGGGGAGGAGTAATGGGCAGTCTCTCGCATGTGTTGCTGTCAGGATGAATCAGTTCCAACCACTTCTTCCTTGAGTTATTCTATTTGGGATTCAAATTCTCTGAGGAGAGAATGTGACTGGCCTAGCTAGGGTCATGGGTCTGACCTTTGGCTGAGCAGGAGAGGGCACCTGACTGTCCCAAGAAGACTGCCAGTGGGGAGAGGCAGCTCCCAAAGGAAAGTGAGGAGGCTAACTGGAAGGAGAAGCTGGATGCTGGACAGACAAGCGCAGTCCGCCCTCAGCTCTGACAGACTTCCAAGCCCCAGCTCCTCCCACCACTCCAACCATTGCTAAGCTCACCAACTTGGGCCCTAGCCCTGTCTGAGGCCCACAAAGAATGGCCACAGTAAAACCACAGAGGCTTACGAAAGGTAAGGTACCGTCCTCAGCTGATACCCCTGGATGTCCCCCAAGGACGAGATACCCTGTCATATTCATCTCTGTGCCCCCACCTGTAGGCCGGTACCTGCGCACAGTAAGACCTTAAGATGTGCTGAATGACTAGAAGGGGCCTATCCACTGGGTCTACTGCGACTCGCTCGTGCCTCCGTGTTTTTTATTCTTGCCATCCCCAGCCTCTTTCCTCTCCTCCTTTATCCAGGTAACAGGATCCCACTCATCCTTTAAAGTTCAGCTCACAGCAACAGAATACAGTGGGTAAGATCATGATTGTTAGAGTCAAATGAACCGTAAGGACTGTCAAGTAAAGAACAGACCCGGGGTGCCTGGGTGGCTCAGTTGGTTAAGCAGCTGCCTTCAGCTCAGGTCATGATCCCGGGGTCCTGGGATCGAGCCCTGCGTTGGGCTCCCTGCTCAGCGGGAAGCCTGCTTCTCCCTTTCCCTCTGCCTGCCACTCTGCCTACTTGTGCTCTCTATCTCTCTGTCAAGTAAGTAAATAAAAACTATCTTAAAAAAAAAAAAAGAACAGACCCCACCACTATCTAGCCTTGGGTAAGTTATTCACGTCTCGTTCCTCATTTGTTAAACGAAAATAGTAACCCTCCCTTACACAGCTGAATGTAGTTAAAGCCTTACACGTGGTATATCTACTGAAATAATAAATAACGTCTAGCAAGCATTATTACGAGCATGGTTGGCTGTTATTAGTAATTATTTCTGCCTTTGCCCATGGACTGAGCTCTCTGAGGGCAGAGACTGATTCCCATTCAACTTTGAATCCTCAGCACCCAGATGCATATCCATGAGGTGTCTGCTAACTGAATTAAACTTCTCTCAACAACGAAAGAGGTGGAAGTGGAATCAAAGACAAAAACAAGCATATTTCTTTCAGAAGTAAACCTAAGAACTCTCTTCAGCAACTTGTACCTGCACAGCCTTCCTCCATCAGAGGAAATATAGACACATCGATCTGTGAGATTTGTTGAGATGGAAACGAACTCATTGATATATCCTGCTCTTCGCATCAGGCGAAACGTATTCACCAGCTTCCTGTGGTCTCGAATGACACCCAGGATGTTACCTGAGCAGAGAGAAGGACATGTATAAGAGCAACAAAGAATGGATCGCTTCGACTGAAAATACCCACGCAATAAAGCTGAGCAGCAGCCCCGAGTCGTCCTCTGAAAGCTCTGTTACTCGGCGGGGCAGCCAGGCCACGGGCTGCAGGAAAGAAACACAGGAGAGTGGCCATGGCACCCGACGACATGAGTCTACGGGCAGTCCTACCACATGCTGGGCGGAGTCGCAAAAACTAGCCTCACGTTCCTCACCGGTCAGCACAATGCTGGGGGCAGAAACTCAGGGTCCAGATCCCCCAGGTTCGAACACTGGCTCAATCACTTCCACAGGGCTGATGGGAGGATGAAAGGAGTTGACCCTCCACAGTGCCCAGTAATAGCTACTCTTCAACTGCTCTTCGTGTCATCGTCATCTGAGAAATGAGGAAGACGGATTTTGGGCCCCAGGGTCAGCGTGAGGGCTCAGAGGGGTCCCGGGTGACAGTGCAGAGTAAGAGCTCTGTCAGCGCTAGCCGCTGGGATATACTGAAGGAGGTGGCCAGGGAACAGCCCTGTTTTGCTGCTCAGCGGCCCATGCAGGGAAGGACTTAGGCCCCCAGAGCGGGAGGAAAGGGGAGAAGAGCACGGGAGGTAAGTGGTCAGGACGAGCGCCTGGAGGACACGCGAGGGCACAGGCGCCCAGACCACCAAACCCCAAGTAAAAAGGCTGAGGCACACTTGCTGCCGAGGCTCCGGAGGACTCTGAAGGGGGCGAAAGAAGCAACTGAAGCATGAGCGGAAAGAGAGGGACCTCTTGCTACAGCCTGTTGACAATCCCTCACCGAGTGGCTGAATATAAGTCAACTGGCTGTCAGGGCTGATCTGACTGTTTTTGCAGAATGTCTCACATATTTAGCTTGAACTTAACGATACCGCGTTGAGCCTTTTCCGCTGTGGATCAGCTGGAGCTGTGAAAGGGCAGAAGGCAGCCAGTCTCTGCAATGCGACCTTGGGCTCTGACAGTGGGATCCTCTCAGACCCTGAGGACCTGGCCAGTGGGATAACGGTTTCTGTCACCATTTTTCTACCTTTAACTTAAGGCCCGCTGGGCCCAGAATTGAAGTTTATTTGTCCTTAAACACCTGGATGATAATGGCTCCCCTCTACCTTCCCACCCAAAGACTGATCAGGCTCCACAGGTCTCCATAACACACTCACCATTGAGAAAGACGAGAAACACATTTGGATAAGAGAGCTCTTCTCCACATAATAAATTCACATCTTCTACCCCCAGATTACTGGCTAATTTAACAATGGGTCCGTCTTCCATGTCAGTTGTGATGTGTGTCATAAGGGCCAAGTTTTTCACCAAACCACAAGCCTAAAAGACAAAAGATACTCATTTCTAAGAACGGCCATTAGTACAAAGTACGGGGTTTGTATCTGAAAAAAGCTCACCGCTTTGTTGGCGGCAACGTAAAACAGTACAGCCTTGTAGGGGACGCTCTGGAGATTCATACAAGAGACTTAAAAATGTATACACAGAGGAATTTATCCTAAGGTAATAAACAAGGATTTAAACATAGATTTCACCATAGAAATGCTCAGCCAAGTACTATTTGAAATGGCAAATAAGAACGGCATGAACGCTCCCTCAAAAAAGAAATTGATTACATAAGCTGTTACTCCCCGACAACGGAACGCCATGGTCATTAAGATGACACTGTATAGAAAGAGTAAAGGAAAACACTGATAGATATGGGTACCTAAAAATATTCAACTGGCCGGAAATGAGTCAACAATTAGTCAATGCCCAGTACTCTATAAAGCTTCTTGGTCAGAAAAGGCAAAGAAAAGACCAAAGAACCGCTCCGATTCAGAGACTAAGGAGATGTGGCAACTGGAAACAATGTGTAATCCTGGGCCAGAAAAGAGACACTGGGGGGGTAACTGGCAAGATTTGAGTAAGGTATAGGTTCTATAATCTACAGATTATAATCCTGTTATCAATGTGAATTTCATAAGGTTGGTAACTGAGTGACAGTCGTGTAAGATGTTCGTATTTGGGGAATCTAGGTGAGGGACCATGGAAATTCTTTTTACTATTTTTGCAACTTTTGTGTACATCTGAAATGACTTCAAAGTGAAAAAGAAAATATTTTTTAAATTTTTATGCAACCAAAAAACAATCTAAGACAAAACAAGAACAAGGATTTAACACAGCAAGTAGGAAACAAAACACTTGAGACACGTAACGTGTAAGGATTGTATCTTTGATTCTCTGAAACCATCTGCTGTGGTGATGCACAAAATAGGTACTTCACGGAGGTTAGCTGAAACAAACTCTGGGAAATTCAGTGTTCCAAAGCCCAAGGGGTATAAGTTATGCAAATTTGACAAGCTGCATAATTCTAGTGTGAACTTCCATATGGTTTAAGATAAATTAGGAGAAGAATGGTAATTTTCTAAAAATCTTAACTCTGTATGTACTTCTATTTTCACCTCCCCCGAGTCATAACAAATTCCCACACTCTGGAACTTACATCTTTCACATGTCATAACAAACGTACTGCTTCATTCAGCAGAGATCTGTGGGGCCTCTACTGTGAACAAGGCTCTGTGCTAGGAGCTTGCGACAGAATGGGAACCTAACGAGGTTCCTTCCTCTGGAAGTTTATAGCTAACAACAAACACCAACAATGGTCGGCATGAAGGAGAAAGGGCTGTGATGCAGAACCTCCATCAGCTGCCTGGTTTTGTGCTCCCTGTTGGCTGCCACTACAAGTCTGGGGCCCTCTAAGTACACCCAAGGAAAATAAGGAGTTGCTTAAAAGGAGATCCCGGTGAACACCATACAGTTGCTGCAGCAGTAATCTGCATATATCAGCTCTTTTGGAAATACAGCCAGCATTTTGTGGGGGGAAAAAAAAAGAGAGCGATCCCCGTGAACAAAGGTGAGGAGCCTATCAATGTTCCCTCACAGTCTTATGGTTGCATGGTTTGATTCTTGGGGACAGGCTAAACAAGCGAGAACACGGGGACCATATTTCTATTTAGGTGCGACACTAAATCAAAGGCCTCTGTCGATACTGGTTTTCGAATGACACGGATGTTGTCCTGACAGGCTGCATCAATTATTTCTCTGCCAGAGAAGTGGCTGACCCAAAAAAGGATATGGCCTGGAGGAATGGGGGCAGAAGCAG
This sequence comes from Mirounga leonina, assembly GCF_011800145.1. NCBI lineage: Eukaryota > Metazoa > Chordata > Mammalia > Carnivora > Phocidae > Mirounga > Mirounga leonina. Next base: position 12,592,071 of record NW_023270739.1, read on the forward strand.
AACATCAGCAATACGCACCACCTCGGACATTGCTGAGACTCCGCGGCTACCTTACCTCCCCTTCAGGAGTGTCCGAAGGACAGAGCATTCCCCACTGAGACGGCTGGAGGGAACGAGGACCACTCACTTTCCTTGTTTTTTCAAACTGAGAAGAGATTCTTGTCATCATGCCCAGTGCGGATATATAAGACAAGCGAGAGAGAACTTGAGTCACACCCTGGCGGTCCATTTTAAATCTCTTTAGAGACCAATTTCCCTGTATAACAGGGGGAAAAAAAAAAAAAAAAGACATAAGACCACCCCTGATCTGCTCATATATTGCATGAGACTTTGCAGTCACTCTGAGAGGTTCATCACAGATGAACTATTTCTTTGTGAAATTAAAGCCATGATGTATATTCAGAAATCAAAATATCACAATTAAAATGAAAATTGAGCCAGGTCACTCACTGGGGTTTTCTAGCGCTTTCATGAATATCACCGTGTCTAGCAACCAGGTCAGAACGTTTTGATGTATCAACATTATCACATCACAGCGTTTACTTTCTGAAGAACTAATTATATCCTGAACAAGCCAGTTCAACCAGAGATTTCCACTGGAAGCAGTAAGCTAATTAATAGAACACTAGCAATTTCTACACACATTTTAAGGTAAAAGTAGCTCGAAGCTCAAAGAGATAATTTCATAATATGCTATTATTTGGATGTCTTCCAAAATCTGTCTTTATTAGAGGAAAATATAATAGAAAATGACCCAAAAAATGATTCCAATAGCAGGTATCAGGGATAATGAATAAACTGTAGGCTTCTTAATCAAGGTTAAAAATTGTATATATATTTATTATATGAAAAAATACTATATATTTTCTGTGGCTATCATGTCAATCTTAAAATAGATTCATAGGAAATAAATCTTGAACATTTAGTTTATCTCCTACGCACCGAGTATACTGTGTTAAATATACACATTAAATACTCTGAAAGATAATTTAAAGATGTATGTTAGGAATGGTTAAATTTTCAATTCATGGCAACATGAACAGTAGAAAACAGTATGCATATAAAAGTGAAGTAGAAAATGTCCAAAAAAATTACTGATTCAATAATCTTTCTGATTCAAAAGAAAAAATTACATCTGCTAAATGGTGGGTCTTCATTTTTCTTTTGAGATTCTGATGAAAGCTATGTCTGTTCTCTTGGGAAAAATGCATGTAGACCCTTGAACACAAGATTTTACATCCCACTTCCAGGGAGAGGACTCACGGATCCCAGGCTAAAAACCCTAACAGGAGAAAAACTGTTTGAGTTTCAGAAGGAGATAAGGTGATCTGCTTGAATTAAAATATGGGACTCTGGGGGAGTTCCCTCACGAACTAAAGTTTAATCATTATTATTTAATATCTATCACTGCAGAAACTTGAGGTTTCCGATAACATGGAAGAGAGTTAAATATAGGAAGAAACTGTCCATTACACAGCAAAGAAACAGAGCGAACACATTTATTCCACGAGTTAACTTCTGTTGCTTTTTCAGTTAACTCCTTTTCTGCTCTGAAAGGGGGTAAGCTTGGTAAACTGACTGGTGCCCAGAGAGTAGGCGCGAGGAAGGTAAATAAATATTCTGCACAGAGCTAAAATAAGGCTGCAGCTGCTGGCAAATAGGAAGTAGGTGGGGAGTAAAGCCAAGATGTCCAACAAGAGGATCTGTTCTTGTATTCTGCGCGAGTCTTACAAAAGGGAGAGAAGAGGAACAGACAAGGAGTCTAAAACTGCTCTTCTGAGAAAACGTTATTTGTTGAAAATATGCTACTAACGGTAACACAGAATTTTAGAAGCTGATCCTCTCCCGGATGCCGACGCGCTGGGGTCCACCTGCAACAAGGTCTACTGCAAACTTTTCGAGAAAGCAGTTTTCTCCAGGAGGTAAAGCAGTGTCACTAAGGGGCAAAAGAACTACTCTAAAAAGCTATCATGACCTGAAAACCATGGGTCGGGAAGCAAGGAAAAGTCATTCTACCAGACGTGTGTTCAAGCGCCCTTTGGAGGCTTCTCTCAAATATCCGGGGATCTACTTTCACACACGTTTGGGCGACAAGAGTTGAATGTGCCTAGGACGGCACAAAGGCCCCAGGTCAGCTCCAGTTAGAGGGAGCTGTCACTGCAGGGCTGCCCGCACAGACCCACTGGCTAGTTTCTAAAGACACTCACTGCAGCAAGTCTGCCACTAATTCTTTCATTGTTAAGGGAATCAACGTGTTATTCCATACCATTCTGTTGGGGTGAAATCCCATCTGTAAAACCAATTTTATGTCTGGCATACAAAACACGACTAGACTTCATCAGATAGACCTATAGTTGTGATGCATTAAGAAAGGGAGCCAAAACCCATCTGATAACCCTTTATGAACAGCCAGGGGCCCTGCACAGACAGCAGCTGCCCAGGCCTGAATTCATCACTCACGTGAGGAACAGCTGATAGCCCTTTGAGGAAAATAAACCTACAATGAAATGAAACATTTTGTATTGTTTTGGACAAAAGTTATCATTAATAAACCTACTTGCACTATGTCAGTTTTATTACAGAAAAAAATGGGAAGAAGTATCCATTAAAAGAATGGCTATTACCAGTTAAACAAAAAGATCTTTCCTCTACTTAAGAGGATCTGTTTTCTTATCGCCTTATAGAACAAGGACTATAATTTGGCAATAAAGCTACATAGTAGCAAAATTCCTAGTGATTAACATTTAAACTGTACATTGTCTTTCAAAGTAGAAAATTTATGATTTGTAAACAACCTTTAAATATATTTTTTCACCTAGAGTCCCCAAGTCCTTTAAACTTCCATTCCATGGAACAGATATATAACTAAGTCACAAAACCCTAAACAAATGACTGAAGACTTACTGTAGAAATGGCATTCACCATGCCGTTGGTAATCTGGTCCTGACGCATGTGCTTCACGACATCAAACTGAGCTGCTCTTTGCTTAGGAATCACCTGGTCTGCAATCTTCTTCATTTCAGAATTAAATTTTTTGAATAAATCTTCAAAAAGTAGTGATAAAAGCTAAAAAAAAAAAAAATATATATATATATATATGGTGAACTTTCAAAATGCATTATTAGTCTATTTAATAAACTTTAGGTGTTTATTAAACTTTTTAAAAACGATGGGGAAACTGCTTAATAATGAAGAAATATTTTAAAATTCAATTTGATAAATATGTACTTTTCTATGTGCTTATCACCATACTAGGCATTGGGAATAAGAGCAAAAAAAATGATGACACAATTTCTGCACTCAAAGACATTTAATTTAGACCAGTCACTTCCAGACTTTTAGATTTCACTGACCAGTAACCTAAGTTTTAATTTTACAAATAAAGATAACTAAAACCCCAAAAAGGGGGTGTGGGAGAAGAATTACCGTTAAAAGAAAGTCTGACAACACCAAAGATGTGGTGTCATTTGGACCTCTCCTATATCCCTGGTAAAAATGTAAATTGGTACAACTACTTGGAGGACAGTTCGCCATTAATCTAGTCTTCCCTAAGCCCCCTCAGTTCCTCCCCTAGGTACATCCCCACAGCAGAGCTTCTCAAACTTCAGCATGCATGTTAATCACGATCAAGGATTGTTAAAACCAAATTGCTGGCCCCACCCCTACAGTTTCTAATTCAATAGGTCCAAGAATTTGCATTTCTAACGAGTTCCCAGGAGATGCCAGAGCTGCTGGTGGGGGAAGGGCACCTTGAGAATCACTGCCCTCCAGAAATGTGCATCTGTATACAGATACAAGATGTTCACAGCATTATTTGTATGAGCTAAAAACTGAAAGCCATACAAATAATATTTAATTAGACAAATTGTGGCATACTCTGAAATGATGGAACACTATAAAGCAATGAAAATGAACAAAAATGAAATGAAATGAACAAGATCATGGCTGGATCTTTAAAAGTGTAATACTGAGTGAAAGAAGCCACACACAAAAGAATATGTATGGTATGATTCCATTTACATAAGGCTTAAAACCAGCAAAACTGAACTCAAATTCTATGGCAAAACTCTAGCGAAAAGCAAGGACATGAATACCATAAAAATCAGGCTAAGGGGAGGATTTTGATCAGTCTGGAGCATGTTGTGGGGGAGACTTCTACTAAAGTGTTCAAATGATTTTATTTTTCGATCTGAGTGCTATTTACAAAAGTATTTGTTTTGTAACAATTTGGTAAGCTGAAATTTATGTTTCAGGCACTTTTCTGTCTGTGTGTCATATCTTCTTATAAAAAGATTATAATACAATACCCACCAATTACTCTGACATCATATCTCATTTTTCAAAAGGACATTTTAACATCAAAAAATGGCAGAGCAAATAATCTCAGAAGAAAACCACAAAAAAGTAAATACAATTTGCTTGATAAAACTCATACCAGCCATCCTTGCTCATTCTTCTCCAGACCAGTGAAAACTGGACCACGGACTCACACCAATCCTCAGACCAGTGGTCTGGGCACAAGTCTACATAAGCAGAGAATGATGTAAAGGCAACAGAGACCAAAGTAAAGTTTGAAACAAGACAGTTCAGCCTATGCTAGAAAAAAAAATAAAGTATTTAAGCCCTCATGCTAAGATTATTGGATGACAGTATTAACGACTGATTTCATGAAACAGATGAACAGCAGAGGTGGAAAGAAGGCTAGGATCTGAAGGGAGTGGAGGGCTTAAGAAAGATTTGTAAATTCCACATCCAGTAGGAAGTAGAAAGCCAGAAAACAGTATCCCTTCCACTCTAATAATAAAAAAAGATAAATCAACTACAAAAATCATATATTTCTGGTCCAGCTGAGAGGTAAGGTTGCAAGGCACCCAGGGGAACTGAATACAAGGGGTGACAGTCTATCTAGGGAGAGACAGGACATATGACAGAGATGACGTCTGCCACAGAAGAAATAGGACAAAATTTTAAGGACTTCTCAAATGCCAAATGTGAGCTACCATGGAAGCTTAGAACCCTTCGGAACCTCAGACACAAGAGGATCTGCACTCACAAGTTCTTTTCCATGGAGTGCTCCCAAAAGACTGGAGTCAAACAAAAGACTGAAAAAGATTCTTTCATTGGAACAAGCAAAAAAACCTATTTCCCTGGACTTTTGCTCAGATGAACCGTCAGGAAACCCTCCTGCCAATATAGTTCCAGGATAAAGGGGACATGCACTGAGAGAGGGATAGAAGCCTTCTGTCCCTGAGGCTGGAGAGGAAAGCCCCCCTGCTCCCACCATAAGCCTTACATCCAGTAATAAGCAACGGCAAACCTACTGCTGGAGGAAGGCCAGCAAACCCTCTGGCCACCAATTCCAGGAAAAAGTATAAGGCCAGATGGAGGAGGAAGAGAAGCCAAACTGCATCTTTCCCTGGGAGAGGAACAGGAAACATGCTTGGGTCAAGGATCCTGCACTGGTACATAGCAGGGGCCGAAACCACAGGGAAGGGCAGGAAACTGAAAGCTTTGCTTTATAAAATTGCGGAATAGGACAGAATGCCCATTCTTACCACTTCTATTCAACACGGTATTGGGGGTACCATTCAGTGCACTATGGCAAGAAAAAGAAAATATATAAATGTTGGAAAGGAAGAAGTAAAACTGTCATTACTTGCAGATAAACTGTATGTCCACATAAGAAATCCCAAAATCTTAAAAAAAAAAAAAAAAAACCTACTAGAACCAGTGAGTTTAGCAAGCCTGCAAGATACAAGGTTAGTATACAAAAAGAAATTTAAATTTTTTATAAAGATTTATTTATTTGAGAGAGAGAGAGAGAGAGGGAAGGAGAGCACGAACAGGGGGCGGGACAGAGAGGGAGAGGGAGAAAGAATCTCAAGCAGACTCAATGAGGAGCACGGGGCCCAATGCAGGGCTCTATCTCATGACCCTGAGATCATGACCTGAGCCAAAACCAAGAGTTAGGTGCTTAACTGACTGAGCCACCCAAAAAGAAATTGTATTTAAAACATTACTGAGAGACATTAAAGAGAATCTCAATAGCAAAGATATACTATGTTCGCGGATTAGAAAACTCAGTATTATTTAGATGTCAATTCTAACCCAAATTATTCTATAAATTTAATCAAAATCTCAATAAAAAAACTAGCAGGCTTTTTTTTTTAATGAGATGCTTATTCTAACATTAAAATAAAAATGTTAAAACTCCTAAGTTTATGTTGATAGAAAGAAAAAAAAAAACCTTTCATCTGTGGAAGAAATGAGTGAGCTAAATCAGTATTCCGTAAACTGGTTTAAAAAAAAAAAAAAAATCTAACAAGCATTTACCCTGCCTTTCCCATATAAATTATGTCTCAGAGTAACGAAAGAGATGATAATGGAAAGTATTCTTTACTGAAAATTCTAGCTAAAAAAAAAAAGCAGAAAGAGTAAATTAGAGTATCACTATTTTGCATGCCCTAATCAAACAATGGATAATGGAATGATCATCATCAGCTGTTAAAACCATCAGAAGAAAAGCTGATGGGGAACTTTACAATAGATGAATAAGGGCCCCAAACACCTAAGCCCAGTGATCAATTCCAATGACACAAAGTGTAGATACAACCAGTCATATTCTTCCTAATAGGATACAACAGCCAACTGTACAATGCAACCCATGAAGCAGTCTAGCCAAAAAAAAAAAAAAGATCTTGAATACGATCTAGCCTCTGAATTTAACTCCTGGTTTACAAGAAATTTAAAGGAGAGAGAAATATAGAGGAATATATATGTATATATACATAAAGACACCATGAGGATACCGTCAGCAAAATCCAGAATTAAAAAAAAAATCTTTAAATCAATAAGAAAGATGCAAATCAATACCACAAGGAGATGCCACTTTACACCCACAAGGCAAAAGTGTTCAAAGTCTGATACTAAGGCATAGGATGGAGATCATGAGGAACTCCTACACAGTACAACATACAAATATTTGGGAAACTAGTTTGACATTCTCCAGTTAAACTGAAGATTTAACTTGACTCCAGGACTAGGCATTCCTATTTTTTTTTTATTCTTATGTTAATCCCCATACATTACATCATTAGTTTTAGATGAAGTGTTCCATGATTCATTGTTTGTGCATAACACCCAGTGCTCCATGCAGAATGTGCCCTCCTCAATACCAACCACCAGGCTAACCCATCCTCCCACCCTAGGCATTCCTATTTGTAGAAATTCTTGCATGTGGGCACCAGAAAATATAAGAATGTTAGTATTTTTTTAAAAGGGAAATCATACAAAGGAATGATCAGTAGAATAATCTTTATCATAAATATATACCTTTATATATTATTTATCATAAATATTTATATTATTTATATTTATCATAAATATATTATAAATATTTTATTTATTATAAATATATTTATCATAAATGTTATTCATCATAAATACACTTATGTTGTTTATCACAAATTATCATAAATATATTTGTGTTTTTTATCATAAACATATCTATATCTTCTATATCACATCATATTCTATACAACAGAATATAATATAAAACTGGAAGTACAGTGACATGCAACAATATAGATATTAAAAACAATGCTGAGTGAAGAAAAATGTTACAGAAAAATGTATATGGCATGAATCTATTTTTACAAAACTCAAAAATAAGCAAAACTTATATTGCAATAAAATATTTAAATATTTAAAATTTTTTTAATTAAAAATTTAATGATGTAATAAAAAAAGTGCAAAAACTCAGGATGGGGGAAAAAGAGGAATAGAATAAGGAAGAAATACATCGGTAAATGGAATGGTATTAATAACGGTTGATTATTAAGAATTACTTGAGAGCGGCTCTGAGGGTGATTTTGTTCGTACCCTTCATAACCGACGTATGTAACATTTCAATTTTTATTTTCATGTTAAAATTACGTAATAAAAATTAAATTATAGTAAACCATGGTGACTATCTGAAACAGTGTAAGCACAGAAGCCAAATCAATGAAATGGAATAGGAAGTCCTAAAAACAGACAAGGATGGTTCTGTTTCCAGAATTGGTAGATTAGCTCCTATCAGATGGACTCACCTGCTGATAATAGTTATAAACTCCGGACAAACTATTAAAACTACCTGAAGTCACCGGAGATTGTCCAAAAGCAGGCAGAAACTGGAGGAAAGCCAACGTTTCTCAGAAGTGACTGGCACTGGGTGCATTTCCTGTTTTTAAGGCTTTTCAATTAAGGGGAGGCCACATTGGTAAGAAGGGTCCAAGCTACGTTGAGAAGCTAAACCTCGGACAGAGACCCGCAATGTTACTGGATTGAAGACCCAGATGAAAAAGATCTGAGCTACGGGAGAAAAGCCCCAAATTATGTGTGTAAACTTAGCCCAAATCTCTGACTGACCCCTGAGGTGTGGCCCAAGTCTGGGTGGAGGTTGTAACTGCTTCTTCCAATACAGTAGAAATAAAGCTGATAAATAATTAGGTCATGAAGGCCAGATGGGTTCTGTCTCATTCATGGGAAGCATTCGTGCGGAGCCCGGAGCTACCCGATGGCACAGCACTGGACAGGTCAGGTCCTAGCCAAGAGCCTTCCAGCCCTCCCCACACCCGTTAGCGGAACACTACCAACTGACCTCCATCAACACCATGTGAAACAGAAGAATCAAACAGCCAAATCCTGCCTGAACTCCTGACCCACAAAACTGTGAGTTAATAATGTTTTAACGGTGGTTGTTTGGGGATAGCATGCAACGTAGCAACATACAACCAGAACACCGTTTATAAAAAGTTCTTGAAACTAAAGAGGTGGCTCACTACTAATAAATAGCAGGTACACTTCTTCAATAATCAAATATAATGGATATTACAAGTACTTAAATTCCTCTGTAAAATTAATTCGGTTTTTTTTTTTCCCCTTTGTAGGCATTTTTTTCCCTTTAAAAGAGGAAGAAAAAAGCTTGACATATCTGTAATGTAAGTTACCTAACAAAGCATTAAAGTAATATCACAGGGGTGTGACATATAAACTGTCTACTTACAAGGGAATTCTGAAACTCAGTGAAACCAGGTAAGCTAAAGATTTTCCAAGTTCCATCCTGACTATATTCTTCAATGTTTATAACCCGTAGGTAGTTTTTGGCCTCACAAGGAAGAAGATACTGAAAGCCAAAGAGTCTTCTCCTCGAGCACCTTACTCCTGAAGTAAGAATTTCCAAAGTGGTATGTGATTTTAAGTTAGGCATGTCCTTCCACTTTTCTACTAAAATCAGCTTTGCAGAGAGGAAAGGCAGGATCCTCGACTTGCATGTACCATGTCAGAAGTGTTCTAAAAAAGAAAACTTCCTCCTCAGAGAGCTTAATCCCTTCTCCCACTCAGACCCAGCAGCTTCACTCATGGGAAGGAAGGATGTGGGAATGGAAGCAGGGGCGGAGGGGTGAGTGGGATGAAGACGCCCCCACTGCAGCAACTTCCTGTGCAAACTGGCAAAAGGGGACTTGAGTAAGCGTCCTGGATAGAAGCAAGTGCCCTTCACCTAAACCACAGAAGCCCGGCTCCATTTCAATTAGCCCCTTACACTTAGACTTTTGTGTCTCAAAGTATGACAGAGATTTTTGGACTCCAGCTGAATTCATTGTGGCCCCCTGCTTCAAACACAAGGAAACGCACCTCATCCTAAACAAGTAAAACACAAGGGCATGCTCAACAGAACGACGACTGCTTCATTAGATTTCTTTCTCCACCTCTAGATTTTCGGTTTAAGAGAAATTCCGTTCTCCAGTTCACAGGGCAGTGAGAGACTACAGGGCCACGCTGCACCATAAGCCACATTATTTAGGTCAAGAGTAAAATGATTAAAAGAGATGAAGCGCTGGTGATAATATTCAACACCTTTCCTTGCTGGTACGAGGCCTTCCAGCCTTCTTACGACAGGAACACTAAAGAGCAAATTATATTTAAGGGGAAAAAAAAAATGCTGACAGCTCATCAACTGATTTGCAATGAAAATGCTAAAAAAAATTAATAAAGAAGTTAAGCTGCTGAAATACAGTTTCACCAATTAGCTTAATGTCAGAGAATTCTAATTAGGTGCCTTGAGATTGCTATTTAGTGTTAAGCCTTCAGAGTGCCAAATTCTCCTTTTCACACAAACTGGTTGCAAAATTAAAGACATTAGGCAGCCTTAATTACATTATCAGAACAGCTGGGATTAGGCAATCTCTGAAGTCAAGACGGCAGTCTTTTGTCACAGGGTGAAAATCCCTGGCTTTCCTGGGTGCCGGATTTTTGGTGTCGTTCCATATCTCACCCATACAAAGCAAGCTGCATTAGAAACAAAAAATTCGCAGACAAAGAATAGAGTAATGCTCAGCAAATAATGAACACATTACCGAAAAAGAAAAGGTAGGTGAAAAGATTAAGCCTGAAATCGGTAGGTTTTGCTCACACCTCTACTGGCGGCCGGCCTGCCAGCCCTCTGGTGGCAGAAAGACTGAGGGAAAGCTCTGTGAACCCACTTGGCCAGTGGAGGCAGCGCTGTTATCTAAAGCTGAAGCACATTTATACTCCCTCGTCCCATGGGGTGTGAAATTAGCAGCTATTGTTTTTACACATTTTTGCCAACACAATGCCTTTTATGTCTTTACATTGTTTATAAAGCAATGTTTTCTTGCACATGGGAACCCTCTTTTTAATTCTAATTTTTTAAGCAACAGGATAGTCTCTCCTCTCCTGACTCCACTCCTTATTCCTCTAAACAATCAACATTTTTTTAATGGCCTCATTTAACAGCATGGTTTTTTCCAATTAAGAAACTGTAAAGATTGGGATTGATGGTGGTGGGGATACCATAATACCCTGAACAGAGGTCAATCTGAAGGTGGCGGAAAAACCCACCTGCTAGCACTGACCATTAACCACACAGAACTTCTCCAGTAGTCCAGACAGTAACCCTTTTCTAAAATCTAAAATTGCTATCATTTTTTAATCCTAGTTTTTAAATTTTAGTTGTAGTATCTGTTATCCTAGCCACCATCATCTGTCATCTGGAATACTGCCACAGCCTCCTAACTGGGTCACTTCCTGGCCTGTTCGTCTCCAGATCTGATCTTCCTAAACTGAAAATCAGATCCTGTCACCTCCCTGGTTAAAACTCTTCAATGGTTTTCCACAGCATGGAAAACTCAATCCAAACCCCCTTCCATGGCCCACGCGCTAGTTCTCCAATGTCCTCCTCATCCCCACACCTCACGCAGTCCAGCTCAGTGATCCTCCTCCGGCTCCCCAGGCCGGAACTGTACGGGGATGGACGCCCTTGCAAGGGTCTCTTGCTGGAATGCAGTTCCCAAGGCTGCGAGAGACGGACTTCTTCTCATTCAAGTCTAGGCGGGAATGTCTGAGGGCTCAGCTTAAAATACATACTTTTTTCAAAGAGATCTTTCCTGATCATCCTGACGAAGTAACATCCCTTTCCTCCACCAACACCCCAGCTCTCAACATTAGCCTGTTTGGGGTTTTCTTTAAACACATAAGACTGTTTCCTATTATCTCATTTCTTTCCTGTTCACTTGTTCACTGTCTCTCTCTCCTACCAAAATGCACGTTTGAAAGCAGGTGCCTCACAGAGTGTCACTCACTGACGCATCCTCTGGTGCCTAGTAGCTTTACATGGGGATTCGAGAGATGAATCTCAGTGATTCCTGTCCTCAATGAGCTTACTGTCTAAGGGGCGGTGGGGGGAGAAGAAGCTTGCAGGTGAAGAATCATGTATACTTCAGCATGTAAATAAAGACCTGAACCAAGTGCCACTGGCATTTGGAAGACAGAGCAACTAACTTCTCCTGGGGTTCACAGAAGGTTTCAGAGAGGGTGACTCCAAGAATGAAGAATGGGCAGGAGCTCCTCACTAGGGGGAGGGAAGAGGGAGACGAGGCAGGGACCACTAACTCGAAGGCAGGGAGGATGAAAGAGCATCCCGGTGTGCTCGGGAAGGTGGAAGTGGCCTGCCTGGGCAGAAGCAAGGCTGGAAAGGTGCACTGATGCAGGATTACCAGGGATCCTGGGAGCCCTGCTCAAGAGCTACACTTGGTTCTATAGAGCCATCAAACTTCCGTAATTCCACAGAGGAGTTGCAGGGGAAGGAAAGGTAGGCAGGGAGGCTCCCCTTTTATTTAATATTGGGATTCCGAGGAAGCGTGCATGCTTTGGAAAACCTTGAACCCCACACCTGAAGCTCAGGCCTGCTGACATAAAGTAATTCAATCACCTGTCCTGCCAACTCCAATCGCTTGTTACCATAGTAGTCTCGGTCATCCACTTTATTATCTCCTTGGGCCAGAATTACTCTTCGCACCATCACAGCAGTGTAGATACACTTCGCTCGGAAATTGAATTCTTTAACCTGTAATTCAGGAGTTAGAAAAAATTTCGGAGACAATGCATGTTAACCACTACCAACTTCTTCCTTCCCTGTACATGTCATGTCACTCCTCCGAAGAGGTGGCGCCCGCCAACCCTCCTTGGGCCGGTCTGCGAACTTGTACTTGCCACTTCCTTTCTCTGGGTCCCCAGGCACCAGGGCAGAAGGCCAGGACACTCTGCTGGGGACAGAGGGCTGCTTGGAAAGGCACTGGAGAGCCAGAGACACTCACTCTTGCTTTTGACTTTTAAATGGTCTTTCCAGTCATCCAGAGGAGTTTAAAATTCCGTTGAGTCCCAGGTTTCATATTAAGAATTTTCTAATTCTTTGAATTAGCTCAAAACACCTACAACTGGCAGCCCAAGGGCAGAATCAGAGATCTGTATGTTTTTTAGCCAGCAAGATGTTTTAAAGTAAGAAATTCCTGTGTTTAGGTGGTCACTGTCCACTTCCACAGAGCCCTTGACTTTCCTTTATGATCAACTCCTGAAGGTAGAGTATGTAACCCCTGAATTAGATCATTCATGAAAAATACACGTGGTAACTCATTATAAACCAAACTATTTGGTTAGCAAGATTGTCTAACAAATAATTCTATCACTTAGAAAAAGAGTAACATTATATTAAAGAGAAATGATTACTCTTGCCCACACCCCACATGCCAACATGACCAACCTCTATTTAATGATAAATGAATAAGAAGTAAATACAATTGACCTTTGAACAACACGGGTTAGGGGCACTGACCCCTCACACATTCAAAAATCTGTGTATAACTTTTAACTCTGCCAAAACTTAATTACTACTAGCCTACTGTTGACCAGAAGCCTTACTGAGAACATAAACAGTAAATTAACACATACTTTGATCGTTATATACTATTTTCTTATAATAAAGTCACATACAAAAAAGAAAATTTCATTAAGAAAATCATAAAATACATTTGCAGTGCTGTACTATACTTAAAGAAAAAAAACAACACATTTATAAGTGGGCTGATGGAGTTCAAACCTGTGTTATTCGAGGGTCAACTATATCAAGGGTGAGAAGATGGATTCTAGCTCTCTCTCTGACCAGTAACCAGCTGGGGGACCAGACAAACCATCCAGCTTGTCTGGACCCGAGCATCTTCACTGCAAGTAAAGGAGGCTGGACGATGTGACCTCTAAAATTCAAGGTCTAAGAGGTGAACCGTCCAGGATTTTAAGAAGTATCTATGGTGGTAACGGTAGCACAACAGTGAGAATGTACTCGAGGCCACAGACCGTACACTTAAACATGGTAAATTTTATGTTACGTATTTTACAATAAAAGAGAGTATATGAGCAAGGCACTGTAAGCTTGTTTCATTTAAAAGCATCTAACACCATCTCTGTCCTTCAAAACCATGAAATCGAGTAGCAGCACTCATACCTGTCTGAATACAGGAAACTAATTTTAGGTTGAAACAAGACCCACGAGAAAATAAACATGATGCTAATGAGAGCATATGGCTAACATTCCCGAAGTTCAAATAAACTACTGATAACAGAAGGTGATTTCCAGGGGGCAGCCCAGTCTTTTTAGGGTCTCTCTCTTTTCTTATGGAACTAAATAACGTAAACCTGCACTCAGAGTTCTTCAGCAGACGGGCCCCGGAGGACCACAGTTCTCACCTGCACAGATGCTACTCACCGGCACGTGCGTCAGGATGGTAGAAGCCAGGAGCTCTCTTGCCTCTTCTATCTTTGTCTTCTTTGGCCCACCTCCCCACATCCTTTGCCTCCTTACTTTGTTCCCTATATATTTTAATGCCTATAAAAACAGAATATCATAATGTTTGAATGACACCCATCGGAGGGAATTTATTAAACACCAATCCACACAAAACACTATAAACAAAAAGATGAGGATCCTAGCTACAGAGAATGCTGCATGAGGCTTAGTCAAAAATCAACATTCGTCTTGAATCAATAACAAAGTAGCATTATATGCTGTCCCTTAAACTAGTTCCCTTTTTATAATTTGCTTTCTTACTACAAAATTGATACATGATCACTGTAGGAAATTTAGAATATGCAAGTGAAAAGATGTGTATATACACACACATATATATACACATGATGTATATGAAGCCACCAACCCTCCACCCAGAGAGAACCACAGTCCACAGTTAATATTCTGGAGCTGTACTTTTTTCCCCTCAAAAAGGAATCACCCCATGTGAAGACCTCTATCCTGAAAGCTGCAGAGCACCACTGAGGGAAAATAAAACCTAAGTAAATCAAGGGTTACGCTGTTTTCATGGACTGGAAGCTTTAATAGTATTAAATGGCTCACTGTTAAAATTCTCTCCAAACTGACCAATAGACACATCGTAATTGTTCCTGGAAATTAATACTCCTGGCAGGTTTTTTAAAAAACAAAAATAAGGGATGCCTGGGTGGCTCAGTCAGTTAAACGTCTGCCTTTAGCTCAGGTTATGATCCCAGTGTCCTGGGATCGAGCCCCACACTGGGCTCCCTACTCTGCAGGGAGCCTGCTTCTCCCCCTGCCTGCCCGTTCCCCCTGCTTGTGTGCGCTCTCTCTCTCTCTGACAAATAAAATCTTTAAAAAGAAAGATTAAAAAAAAAAAAAAACCCAAAAATCGATTGATTCTAAAATTGACATGCAAATGCAAAAGACCTAGAATAGCTGAAACACTCTCGAAAGAGTAAAGTTGGAGGATTTATACTACATGCTTTTGATTAGAAAGCTACGGTAATCAAGACAGTGTGAGAATGGCATAAGGGCAGACAGATCAATGGAACAAAATATGTCCAGAAATAAACCCATGCTTTTATGGTCCGAGGATTTTTGACAAAAGTGCTAAAGCAATTAAACAGGCAGGGGAAAATCTTTTCAACAAATCTACATCTAAATATCTACAAAGTAAAAAATTAACTTTGACCCCTACACCTCACACCAAATAACAAAAATTAGTTTAAGTGGATTTTAGACATAAATATAGAAACTAAAACTAGTTTCTAGAAGAAAAAAACCAGAATATATTCTTGCCCTTAGGGTAGGTGAAATTTCTTTACACAGGACACAGAAATTGAGGGCGCCTGGGTGGCTCAGTTGGTTAAGCGACTGCCTTCGGCTCAGGTCATGATCCTGGAGTCCAGGGATCGAGTCCCGCATCGGGCTCCCTGCTCGGCAGGGAGTCTGCTTCTCCCTCTGACCCTCTCCCGTCTCATGTGCTCTCTCTCTCTCTCTCATTCTCTCTCTCAAATAAATAAATAAAATCTTTAAAAAAAAAAAAAAAGAAAGAAATTGATAACCATAAGATAAACAACAAAAACCTCTTGATAATTAGATTTAATCAAAATTAAAACTACTCATCAAAAGACACAGTTACAATAATGAATAGGGAAGCAATGGACAGAGTGAAAATAGTTACAATAATAAATCTGACAAGGGAATTATATTCAGGATACTTTTTTTAAAAAGGGGACTCTGAAATTCAGTACTAAAAAGACAACTCAGGGAGCCTGGGTGGCTCACTTGGTGAAGTGTCTGCCTTTGGCTCAGGTCATGATCCCAGGGTCCTGGGATCGAGCCCCACATCGGGCTCCCTGCTCAGTGGGAAGCCTTCTTCCCCCTCTCCCACTCCCCCTGCTTGTGTTCCCTCTCGCTGTGTCTCTCTCTGTCAAATAAATAAATAAAATCTTTAAAAAAAATAATAAAAAAAATAAAAAGACAACTCAGTGAGGAAAACAAGCAAAAGATTTGGATACTTCACGCACAAAGTCACTAGTGAGTCCATGAAAAGTGTCCAACATCATTAGTCATCAGGGAAATACATATTAAAACCAAAGCAGTATAGACACCACCCAATACGTAGTAGAATGGCTAAAGTTGAAAAGACAGACAAGACCAAATGTCGGTGAGAACATGAAGCAATCAGAACTCTCTCACACACTGAGGGGCGGGGGGGGAGGTGAGGGGAGAACGACTGCAAAATGATACAATTACTTTGGGAAAAGGTTTAGCAGTTATAAAAGTTACATACACAACTGCTCTTTGATCCAGCAATCCTATTTGTAGGTATTTATCCAAGAGACATGCTGACCTGTTCAGGCAAAGACTTGTACAGGAATGTTTATAGTAACTTTATTCATAAGACCCAGAGTGAAAAAACGAAATGTCCATCGACAGGAAAAGATAAACTGTGGGACAGTCATACAATGGAATACTACTCAGCAATAATGGACAAATGACATAAAATATCACCCGGTACACTCAGCAGAAGAAACTGGACGCAAAAAGAGTATATTCTTCACAATTCCATAAAGTTCTAAAATAGGCAACATTAACCTGTAGTGAAAAATCAGAACAGCAGGGAAGAAAATCAGAGGAGGGAGGTGAAAAGGACTAAGAAGGGACATGAGGGAACTTCCCGGGGTAATGGAAAAATATTCTACATCTTATGCAAAATTATGTACATTTGTACATTTCAGCACACATAAATTCTACCTAAAAAAATGAAGTATTAAAAACTAATCAAACAGTGGGTGTGAGGAGTAGGTGGAGATTTAGATGAAACAAAAATGGCAGAGTGCTGCTAAGTATTGAAGCTGGGTGATGGGCACAGGAGGGTTCATAATACTCTTCTGTATACTTTGTGTATGTTGAAGTTTATCCACGATAAAAAGTTTTTAAAGAAGAGGACAATCTTCTAACAACAATGAATGCATTTTTTTTTAAACTGGCTTTCAGTTAGTTAGAGGAAAGGTCTGGGATTCCTGATTCTTTATCTTGGAATTCCTGCCCATGATTATGTGCCTGGGAAATTTCTGTGCTTCTAAACCTAGCGCAGGTGTCCCTTCCTCACCCCACTCCTTTTTCTCTGCTTTGTGAATTCCCTACGTAGAAGGAACTAAGTGCTTCCATGCCGCTTCAGACCACACTATATTTTAACTATTTACAGGTATGTCACTCCTACTAGATGCTGCGTCATCTTTTTCTTTGATTCCTGATGACTAGCTCAGGGCCGGGAAAGGAATGGAACTCCTCCGTGGTAAGATCGGGACATCAGACCTAGGATCCTCTCCATTTAGTGTCCTCTAGAGCGTAAGATAAACTCAGATGTGCCAACCCTTGCCGCGGCGACCTAGCAGTAAGTAGGGACCAGTACCGGATAAAGCAAGCTCACTTAGAAAAACATACAATATCCACATTGCCCGAACTCATATGTTCCACTTATCAACCATTCTGGATTACCCATGCCTCGAAAGCCTCTTCTTAGTTGCAAATTATTAATCTGTGCTCTAATCCAGCATACAGCATGAGCGATGTCAATCTTACACCCCCATTTGCATACTCCCATCCTGAACTGAACTTCTCTCATTCAGTTAGCTAACATTTTCTGTCAGCACCTATTTAGGAGAAATAAATGATTTGTAACCCACTATTTAGCCCTGCTCACCCAGCTTTACAATGCTAGGGTTATAGAGCTATCTGAGCAACAATGATGCTGTTTGTTATAAAAGGAAAAATGGATCTCACTGAATCCACTGAGGGATCATGAAGGTAAACTGCTCTTCCCGAGCATTACACGGCTTTAAAGGAGAGCGTGTATCTCCCCAAATTGAGCCAACTCCTGGGTATTTCTTTACATGTCCTCTTCATGTTCTTAGAACCCTTGGACAATATAATTCCAGTTCGTAACAAAGACTCATGCTCCCTAAATATTTCATTTTCAATAAAGACCAAAAATAGAAGCTCCTAAATCCCAACTTCTCCTGATGTTGCCCTGCCCAAGAACTTGAGTTGACTCTTACTCAGCTGCATCAAAAGGAGGAGGCAGGGATAAGAATAATCCCTACTGATTTGTGCTTCGGAATTATATACACTTACATAGGATGATTAACTTTAAATGTCTGTCTGGCTCAGTCCATGAAAATATCAATAGTGGTGTGATTTTCAGAACACACACTAACAGATGTAAGTGGGAAAATGCTAACTCTATAAGCATCCTGAGTAACAAGAAAAAAGCAGCCTGGAATTTATACCTCGTTGTAAGTAACCCACAGACTAGACAGTGTACACATGGGTAAGTAAGAACTGTCTGTGGTGCTTCTCCAGCAGGACTCCCTACCTCCCAGGATGGCTATGAGGCCGCCACTGACTGATACTTAGCAAAGTACTTTACGAATGTGGGACTAAGCATCCGAAGTGTGGCTGTGAGAGCTCCCTGTCACAAGGGCAGGAAGTACAATTATTTTTATTATTATTTATTATTTTTGTTATGTTTAGCATATATATGACGGTGGGGAACTAATCTTGTCCTAAAATGCCCAAGTTCCAGCTAGGAGTTGTTTAGCAGGTCGACGAAGGCTCTGTTCTGGTAAAGGGTTTCTGAGCCTGGCTTTTCTTGCTGATGACACTGGGAATTCAGAAAAAGGGGCTGAGACCACATACAACTGAACACTGAAAGCAACTGGAAGTAGGGAATAAAAAGAGAAATTGAGGAGAAATGCAGGAAAAGAAATCTACACTAGACTTGCTGTTGTTCAAAAACATATATTGGGGCAACTGGGTGGCGCAGTAGGTTAAATGACTGACTGTTGGTTTCAGCTCAGGCCATGATCTCAGGGTCGTGAGAGGGAGCCCCACATCAGGCTCCGCACTCAGTGCAGAGTCTGCTTGGGATTCTCTCTCCCTCTGCCCCTCCTGCTGTGTGCTTGCTGGGCGCGTACTCACTCTCTCTAATAAATAAATAAATCTTAAAAAAAAAAAAAAAAAACCCAAAAAACAAAAACATATATCACTCAGGCGAATAAGTGAAAAAAGAGTACTTGCTATTATATCAGAACAAAAGCCTCTTGGACACATATCCCCCTTCTAAGTTAGACACCATAGGCCGATAATTTATCAAGACAAACTCCTTCCTCCAATTCCTAAAACACAAGTCAAAGAAGCTTCTCTACTGTTCCTCCCAACTCCCCAACTCCTCCCACACCTACACCCCAAGAAGTCACTGCATCGATGCTTTATGCATGAGCAGCACTAAATCTCCAATTCCCTTTCACAGCAAAGGACGACATGAAAAGACACACCTGCATCTGTGTGAAAATCTGAGCTTTCTGGCACTCTTCCAAACTGGGTCCAAATGCAGCCATCACGTGCTCCTCTGTTCCAATCATCTGTACAATTTCCTGGTCACTCTCAACACCCATGGCCTAGGAAGGAAAGAAAAGATAGAAAGAGTGTTGGCTTTGTGTTAACGCACTGACATTTGCTTATGCTAATTTGGCATTGTTTGTGGGTATTACTTCTAAGCAAAAGCTAGCTCTTTTCTCAGAAACAGTGCCATCTGGCATTGGCAGCCCCAGCCCAAGCTGCAGAAGAACCTGAAACAGAAATTTTGATTGGGAAGAGGAAAACAAACATTCTCAAGCACTTTTTTGCATGTGTGCAATCTTCTAAAATGTTTAAATATCCTGTGAGTGTCATCGTGAAAAAGGAGGTAGGAAGGTACAGCGGAGACACTGGTCACAGCTACAAAAGCAAACTGAAAAATTAAAACAAAACAGCCAAAGAGTAGTAAATCAGAAAATAAGCATTGCTGAAAATAAACACAACTCCAATTAGTTTTGTCGCAAGACTAATTTTTATGAGAATTGTCAACTCATTCACATTTAGGCCAGAAGAATTTTTCCTAAAGGATGTTTTACCTCACTATTCCAGAGATATCAAGCTACTTTATGCAGTTTTTAAGAAGGGATTTTTTAAAAAAAAACTAAAAACACACTTAGGAGGTTTAAGAAACCCACTTATCTTAAGTGTTTCAAGGTGGCAGCCGGCAACGCAGGTCTTTGTAGATTCCATATGGCACTATGGCTCACTCCTTCACACATTTGCCTGGAATTCTGCCATATCAAGAAATAGAGCATAATCTCACTAAACCTCTTTTGGCAGAGAAAGAATCTGTTTCTTAGAAGTTACGGGAAAAGTTATGTTTGCATTAAAATTCTTCCTTCAGCTATGCAGAGAAAATGGAACCCGGGGATAACTGTCTAGCTACGCTTCGATGCTCTGGTGCCCACTTCTCCACACACGAGGGAGAGGGAGGAACACCGAGAACATAAGCCAGAGTACGGTGGAAAAGGGCACCTCTCGAAGTCGAGGGATCTGAGGTGTCTGTGCTAAAACAAGGTCAGTGACAGGCCTCACAACCACTATTGTGGAACCACCTTGTCCACCTCTGTTTCTTCCTTTCTGGGAACAAGAGGATGCAAAATTCTACAATTCTACATTTGAATTCGAGTAATCTGTGGTCCAGAAATTCGATTTGAATACTTCAGGAACAGACGTAAACTGACTGAAAGTTTTGAAACTTTTGGGGGCGGGGGGGGGGGGGGGGGTAAATATCTGCTATGTCCCCTTTAGGCCAACTGTGGTGGTTTAAAAAACATTCAACAATTCTCTGACACTCTCTTCAAAAGGTAAAGACTAATTCTCCTCCTCTAGAGTGTAGGCTAAGCTTAATGACTCACTTCTATAGAAAAAAGGTGCAAGCCACAGAGTACAACTGTGGAGTCCTGATTATGAATAGCTCCAGCCTCCCGCTTGCTCTTTCTCTTACAGAGCTCCTCTGCAGGAAGCTAGTGGCCATGCCCTGAAGACACTCACGCAACCTATGGAAAGGTCCGATGGTGAGGAGCCAAATGCCATTGTGGGGGAGCCGCGATAGAAGCAGACCCCGTCGTGCTCCAGTCCTGCCTTCAGGTGACTTCGGCGCTGGCTGACATCTTGACTCATCAAAGACCCTGAGCCAGAACCACCCAGCCAAGCAACTTCCACATCTCTGACCAACAGAAACTATGCTATAATTTGTTACACAGCACAGATAACAGACCAACTTTTGGAATTAAATTTGCTAGTTGAACTTAACAAAAATTCGTAAATGTAGAACTTGTTTCGTTCAAAACTGTATTTAGTAAACAAAGATGCTCTCGCAACACAAATCTCTTTTCTATACTTTAATTTTCATCTTTTTATCTCTAATTTGATATGATGCATTTGTTCAAATGGACACTAGACAAACTCCACTATTTAAAAATATTAAAAATATAATTAAAAATTTAAAGTTCACTAAAACACTCAGCATTTCACGGATTAAGAGAGAGCAATCCTAAAAAAATGATCAGTTCTAATTTTTAAACAAATGAAGAAAAAAGCCCTAGATTATCCCTTGACAGTAGTGCATCTACTCTGACAGTGATGGCATGTATGTAGGCCCGTCTACATTTTCTCCTTGGCCTGTGAGCCAGCGAGAAGAGAATCTTTCTCTGTGAAAAGCTAATTAGAATATAAATCAACTTTTGCCTGTCAATCTCCCAAAAGAGTGTTATGTGGGTTTCAACGGAATCAAAACACACGAAAAACACCACCAAGGCAAGTAATTTGCAGTAGAATCTAGTCACCCTTCTCTCAAATGATTGATAATAAATCTTTGTAAGCAACACGCTTCCCTCCTCAGGGGGAAAGTGCAAACACTAAAAGAGATCTACATGGGGCAGATGCCAATCCGAGCATGCAAAACGATATAGCAGGAGAAGGTCTCACTGCAACAGAAAGGAAATACTGGAGCTGGACGGGCAGTAGCTTTCCCGATCAGCCCTTTCTTGAGGCAGATCAACCTCTAAATCTGAACCGAAGCCACCTGGAATATTTTAATAATTAATTTTTAGTTCAGCAATTCCCAAGTGAAAAAGACTATATATGTTTGGTGTTTAAGAGCAGTGAAAAAGTCCTTCCTCATTTGACATACGGATTATTGCTTCAAGTTGTCTCGAAGCTGGATCTGAGCAGTAATTTTATAACTGCATAAAATTTTCAAGTGTTCTAACATGGATCTAAACAGACTGCTTAGGCCTTCCAAATATTTCTAAGCCATGAAGCAAAGATATGCCAAGTACATGGTAAATGACACCATATGTGCAGAAAGAATGATCAGTGGCAAAGCTCTGCTCTGCAAGGACTAAACTCCTCCTATATCGGGTCACTGAACTACAGGGTGATAACTCAGTCAGGTTATCATCAAAAGCGCTCTAGCTCCAAAGACCAAACTGATTTTATGACTATTTAGCCTTGGGAAGTCACAGCTACACATAAATGACATATTGCTATGGAAACGACAGCAAAATGCCCAACCATTTTGCTTTACAGACATAATTTAGACATCTGAAGACTAGCTTTATATGGAACTCTTTGTCCTCCAGATATCTGAAATCATTTATCCCCTAACTAATAAGTCAGAAACAAATGCTATAGAATAACCTTATGAAGAAACAGCAGAGATAATACCTTTCAGCAGAAGGTCACCCAGTCTGGCCATCAGCACTAAGACAGAACAAAAATAAGGGCGCACGCTCTTTAAGAAGCGGCACGAAGTCTTCTCTTTGGATACCCACTAAGTGTGACTACAAGTGTGACTTTTAAAGACAGAATACTAATGAGAGAAGAGAAGAACATGCCCACTGGCGGTGATATGCTGACATATACTGTGTGAGGGGGGGAAAGGGAGTAAGTTCTTAAAATACCTAATATTCAGAAATCTAATCTTTCTTCAGACAGGAATCAATCTATTATGACTAAAAGTAGTCTTAGCAAATAATAAAAGAACTGTGATGGCCCTCTTTAACTCTGCAATTTTTTCTCTTTAAAGATCAAAAATTTCAATGTAAGTTCGTTTCCGAGGAACAATGCCCAGCTCCCTTGAAATCTGATCTTATTTTCTGTAAAAACTTTCAGACTACAGAGGCCATCACAGAGCATCTGCTGAATACTTGGGGATACAAAATGTAAAGTGGGTAAGATTCATGGGCAAGAGAACCTTTGTAGTGATTCAAGTCCATAAATAAGGCTGATCTAGGTCTTAAAAAGCTTTAGCCGTCATATTCAGACCCAGCATGGAACCTGGAAACCCTGCTGCTTCTGTCACTTTTAGCCAATTGTTGGTTACAATCAACAACCATCAAGTCCTAATGACTGTCAAGGTCTGTGTTAGGGCCACACAACACAAAAAGAGAAATGATGTGACTTTCCTGGTTCCCCCAGTTTATTTTCCCCAGCTCCTGACACTGAATGTGGAGGCAGAGCGAAGGCAAAAGAAAGAGTATCTTCCTTCTAGGCCGTCCACTTTTCAAAAAATACACTATCTCTTCCTTTGCTCTTCAGGACAACCCTCTCAGGTGAAAATTTTCACTTTACAGGGGAGTTATCCGAGATGGAGGGAGACTGGGAAATCTGCCTGAGGTCACACAGCTAACAAGTGGAGAAACTGGAATTTGGCCTAGATCTGCCTGATGCTAATAAGAGCTCCCATATTCTGTGCTGCTCCCCAGATGGAAAAGTCTTCACAGAAGTTGTCAGACAAGATTCCATCGGGCTATTAAAACATCCCTCTAGCAGGAGACTACAAAACGGGACTGTGACCAATGTACTTTGTTTATTTAAACTGAAAAAATTCAAATAGTTGTTTTCATTCTTATACACTGCTGACCAGCATGCAATGGTTAGGTTTCGGGAAAAAATTTAAGCAACACGCCCAAGTTTTTTAAAAAACGTCTAATTCCACTCCCAGGAATTAAGTCTCACAAAATATTCAGCAATATGCACAAATATGTATGTAGAAGAAGATCCAGGGTTGTGTATCAGAGTGAAAACTTGGGGGGAAAAGGACACCTAAATGTCCCCCTACAGGAAATTGGTTAAACAGATTACACCACCCACGGGTAATTCCTGTATGACACCTGCTAAAAATGATGATGAAGATCCGTATTTATAGATATGGAAAGCTATTCACAATTCACCGTTCAGTGGGGGGAAAAAAAATATCAATGTGCATATTACCAAAGCAAAAAGGGTCTGGAAAAAACAGGTCCAAAAATGTAGTTCTACTTTTCAGTGGCTTTCTAAATTTGTACAATTCAAGGACTGTTTTATAATCAGAAAAGGAGAAATCTGAAATCTCAATTACAGGTTATATAAAAGTGCATATTGTTAATTTATAGCCCCATTCTAAAAAGGATTTAAGCTGGCTATAAACACATGTGTACATATGCAACATAATGTTAAATTTGACAGAAGAAACTGTCTCATCAAAATTTTGTTACCTAGCCGAAAAAGTATTTGATAGAGGTTTTCTGATCTTAACGTGTCCATGTGTCTAGTGATGTATTTTCCATGTGAGTGATGTAAGACTATGTGCATTGTAATTAATTTATAATTTCTGGTCTAAGGAAAGCAGTCCTAAACTTCTTTAAGCCTCTAAAACATCCATGGAAGTCTTTTGGATGCATGGGAACACACTGCCCTCTACTGGAGATTAATTTTACACAGATAAAATTCTCCATCTGCAAAACAACTCTAAAGGCACTGCATTGGGGCCTGTGGGATCCCAACAAGAAAAGCCAAAGTTACTTCTGTGATTTAAAAATATAAACCCTGAAGGGAGATAATAAAAAGTACATTTAAGAATTCCCTCCAGCTCCCCATCCCCCTGCCAATATAAATGGTACTGCTATTATGATCATCTTCATCATCCTAAAAAGAAAATGACAACATCTCATTTAGAGAACTTAAAAGTATATTAAGTTGCACTAAACATGAAAAAAATCTCCTACAGGGACACCTGCATGGCTCTGTCAGTTAAGTGTCTGACTTTGGCTCACGTCATGACCCCAGGGTCCTGGTATCAAGGCCGCATCCCCTGTGTTGCGCTCTCTCTCAAATAAATAAATAATCTTAAAAAAAAAAAAAAAAAATCTACAACCTTCTTCATGTAATTGCATTTAGAATGCAGTTATTTCCTGAGTTAAAGAACCCGACTGGTCAACATCCACTCACTACCTATGAATAACCCAGGACCCCCCTTCCTGGCCCCAACACTAGCCTGACACAGAGGCCTGTCTCCCCCACTCCTGTCCTGTCGCCAGGTCACAACTCCTACAGGACAAGTTCAAGTCCTTCTCTTTTACTCCTCTGATGCGTATACCCAAATGTCTTTCCTTTCTAACCACCTTCGTTACCTCCACCCCAGATGCTTCAACGATCCTAACAACCGCTGAGCAGGAATATTTAACTCTGAAGAGAAACTAAATGAGAAAAGAGTGTTAACCTCTAACATTGTCCCAAGTCCCCACTCTCTTCAGTACTGACCCAAATAAACTGAGCTCTTTGTTCAGTCAGTCTCGTCGGCAAGATTCACTCCTGGCCCATACAAAGTCGGGTGTGGGCATCCTCAGTTGTGTTCTCCAGAGTTGCCACAAACCCTGCACAGGAGAACAATGTCCTGTGGGCCTCTGGTTACATTTCCTTCAACCCATCCATACAGAACCTTGCTTGATGTTGTGTTTCTGCTTACAGACGCCTTATGTGATGAACTCACGGACAACAGCAGTGTAACTCATGCTTGAACGGAGCTTTTCTGACACACGTATATTCTCCAAAAGGCACATCACTGCCTTCCCGCACTTAGAAACCCTAGCCAGCACTTCAGCCTCGGCGTGGGGGCCATTTTACACAGCAAAATCCCGCCAAAAAGCACAAAAATGTGAAAGAACATGGCCCTACGCAGATCGCAGAAAGGGCACCTGTTAACAGCATGACGGCAGAAACACGAAGGCAGAGTGTGGCCTTCTTCGACCTTAGCTGGGAACGCAGAGTTTGAGGACTCAAATTTTTCCCTGCTCTGAGCCTGCGCAAGTCCATGAATAACAGCAAAACCACCACAAGTGATGATCTCAGGGTCACAAATAAACTTTAGCAAGTAGGAGAACTGGCAAATACAGAATTCACAAATACTGAGGATCCACTGTATCATATAATGCTATTTTAAAATTTTGCTCAATGACTAATACTACAATTCAAGTGTTCCTAAAACATGTGTAACCTTTAAGTCTCAGAGCAGGTTAGGTGAGCCACTATGCAATTATCTAAGAAGACTGAACCATTTAAACATAATTTCTATGGGAAAATGTCTTTTGGGTTCTAAGTCACCAGTTTACAAGCAAGCCGAAAAAAAAAATCAGTTTTAAAGATTCATGTTTATGTAGAAACACACCAGACTCCCGAAGTCCATAAAAAATAACAAACTTGGTTCATGTTCTTTGACCTGGAAAATTCTACTCCTAGGAATTTAATATGCCTACAGATACCCTTGCCCCTGTGTAATGTGATAGATATTACAGCAGTTCTGTAACAGCAAGAGACATGTCTACCCCCAATGGAGGAACGATTAACTATAGTACACCCATAATGGGACAGTTCATCAAAAAGAACGTGGTAGCTCTGTATGAACTAACAATATAACACAATCTCCAAGATGAAAGTTACAGAAAACAAGCCGAGTGCAGAATGGTGTGCAACGTATGTAAGTAAAACACAGAACAGAATAAAACCTGCTATAGACTCATATGCTTGTACAGGCACAGACTATCTTTTTTTTTTTAAAGATTTTATTTATTTATTTGACAGAGACATAGCGAGAGAGGGAACACAAGCAGGGGGAGTGGGAGAGGGAGAAGCAGGCTTCCCCACGGTGCAGGGAGCCCGATGTGGGGCTCGATCCCAGGACCCTGGGACCACGACCTGAGCCGAAGGCAGACGCTTAACGACTGAGCCACCCAGGCGCCCCGGCACAGACTATCTTTAGGAAGATGCACCAGAAACCAGGAGCAGTGAGGTCCTTGGGTAGGATAACTATGTGGTCAGATCCTGGTGAGTGGAAGGCTTATTTCTCATTATATATCTTTTTGTACCTTAGGATTTTTTATTGCATAACTGTTAAAAAATAGTATTTCTGAAAACACGTGAACCCTGATTTTAGTAGCTTTCAATTTAAAATATATTACATACCTGACAACCTATGTATGCCACACATCCTTCTATTCCTAGAGATCCTTATCCTCCAAATTTCTAATGACATATGAAAATAAAGCAGAGAAGACTTCTTATAATTTTCAGTAGGTACCTGCAGCCTTACCTTAAATATGATGACAATGGGAATATCTTCTGACAAAGTGTTATGCCTCAAATAAAATCGTCCCTGTTTCACAGCCATATTGGTTCTGCTTTTTTTCTCATGGGTGGAGCTACAAGGAAACACAAGTTGGTTAAACTGCGTCCCCGCTTGGTTTCAGGCCATTAGCATGCAACAGCAATGATCATCAATCAATAAGGGTCAGCAATCAATAATGATCAGTAAGGTCCTTCCTAACAGATACCTTCTAAAGGTGCCCAACTCTTTTCCTAGCTTCCCTGCCACTTCCATGAATATTTAAAAACACGACACACGTTTCTTTAGCTTTGAGAATACGGTGGAAGTTTTGTGGGTGAATGAGTGACACTCATCGATTTATTTTGACCTACTTCACTTTGATTCCACCTGAATTGCTTTGATTCGGTGTGAGGTGTATTCATGATCAATTTTATGCACTTCAGAAGAGAAACCTCACAATGAGTCTACACCATAATGAAAAAATGATGAAGAAATGAATTTATACACTGTGTTTAAATTAATAACCCAATAAAACACATCTACACTCTTACTATACAGTGAAGCCAAAAGAAACTACAGAATCTCCTTTTATTGGTACGTCATCAGCTACGAAGTTCCTAATAGATGTAAAAACATTTCCAGGCGTAGCCAGCCCCAACGGGAACACACACTGACCACCTCTAGGCACCACGTGCACTCTGCTACATGGTCTTATACCGGCTCCCATCGCCTACACACTAACGCTTCTCTGAAGCAGTGTCTCCAGATCACACAGGAGGAAACCAGTGCTTGGACAAGATGTGTAACTGCCCATCCAAGTGCCTCGTAACTACCGAACTACTACTCTGGGATTCAAAGCCCAATTCCCTGGCTCTGAAAGTTGTGTACAGTAGGAAGACAGGAGTCACAGAATTATTAGCTCTGGGTCCAAACGCTGGCCACCTCTTCTGATCAGTAGGACCTTGAGCCCATGGCCTGTTACTCAGCAGTGAAACAGAGATAACACCACTTACCTTGAAGGGCTGAGGTGCCAAATAAGGCAGAGCACCTGATATACCGCCTGGCTCCTAGTAACTGCTCAATAAACGGCCGTTATTGTTAGCTGCCTACCCCCCCCATCAGAAAGAAAAATTTAAGAAACCTGAGTTGTACAGTTTATTACAGGTCGTCAGAAGACAAACTCTACTGCATATTGATATCTTCATTATTCTACGATTGTCTTATTCCTAGAACTTATTAATTTACAAATTTCAAATTATGTATGATAATAAATCAGAGAAAAGAAATTCCAGGAGACAAGAGATGCTGTTGGAGAAAAATGAGTATACTGTGAAAGAGGCTGGTCAAGAAAACTAACAACTAGACATTAAGTCCATGACAGAATTGATTAAATATTGAGTAAAAAATAATCTCTGATCATATCAATGTAGGAATACATTATGCAAAATGCTCAAAGCCTAAAAACAAACATGAAAAAGTAAGGAGTGGTTTCATTTTTTTTTCAACATTCCTTTAATGCAACAAAATTCAACTTGAATAAAACAACTAGTGGCCTTTCAACCAATGTCTCACACTTTCATTGCTAAAAATTGTAGATCAATACTCTATGCTTCCAGTGTTACACAATAAACTGATTCGTTAAACAGATCAATATTTTGCTGCCTGCTATCAGAAATAACTGGCTACCTCTGTATTGAAAGACAGTCATCTGATATTAATGGAATTATCAGTGTTTCTTAACACCATCTCTGCTTTCCGTACCTGGTAACCGAAGCACCAACCGCCCCTTTCCTATCAGCCTCCACGATGATCCTGTTCTTAGACAGCTGCTCTTGGATAAGAATAACTTTTTCTACTCCTTTGACAATGAAGTAGCCACCTGCCCAAAGGAAGCAAGAAAAGGTTCACCGCCTGTTCTTCTGACAGCGTGACTTAGTAATGACAGTGACCTCCTGATGTAGAGACCTCTCTTCCATTGCTCCACGGTGCTGACCAACACTCAATTAGAAGGGGTTTGCTGATACTGTTTCATGAACTGATGACAGCACATGATTTTATACAAATGAGCCACAAGAAACTACACTTCCAGGGAACAGATCTTACTGGTGTACGTATGACCAGCACCTGACACACACAAGAGGCAAATGAGAAAAATGTTAAATTAGTCTTCAAATTTCTTAAGCATAGAAATAACCAACAATCTTCAATATAAACTCAAAATTGCCCTAAGTTTTCTAACAAATCAGGGACGATGGTAGACTAGGATTAAGTTTCCTAAGTATGCCATACTGAACAAAACCCTTAAATATTATCATATAACCTTTTTTTGCACACAATTCAGAATAAGGTAAAGTGAGACTTCATTTTACTTTTACAATATAAACAAGAACAAGCAATATATTTGACTTACGTAACATTTTGTTACAGTCTAACAAAGTCATGTCCTTTGTGAACCTCTTTCCAAAACCTTGTGATTCTCTATCAATGCAACTTTAGAGGAATAGATGAAAACAACTACAAATTAATTGAATCTTTACAAAATAAACTGCCTGGAACTAGGTACAAACATAAAATTTTTAAAAATTTAAATGAAAGACTTTTGGTTTTTGCCCCTTTACTGCATTTAAAACAGCCTGAAGTCACCTGGGTGGCTCAGTTGTTAAGCGTCTGCCTTCGGCTCAGGTCGTGGTCCCAGGGTCCTGGGATCGAGCCCCACATCGGGCTCGCTGCTCAGCGGGAAGCCTGCTTCTCCCTCTCCCACTCCCCCTGCTTGTGTTCCCTCTCTCGCTGTATCTCTCTGTCAAATAAATAAATCTTTAAAAAAAAAACAAACAGCCTGAAGTGAGCTACTTGAATTTCTTCTGACCAGCTAAACAAGTAGCTTTGTAAGATTATTCTTGAGTTTCTAAGCATAGCAAAAGAAACCAGTGAGCAAAGAGACAGAGAAAAGTCTGACAAAACATAACAATAAATCACATCTTGGAGTGTTAAAGTTTAAACCCTAAATAAGAGAGGAAACAGTACATCTTTTAGAAATAGAGACTAAAAGAATAAAGTTGGAGCCAAATTTCTGGATATTCTGTGAACTTTTTAATTTTTTTTTTTCTCTTAGAGAGTGCACAGGTGTGAGCCAGTTGGGCAGGGGCAGAAGGCGGGTAGAGAGAGAGAGAGAGAGAGAGACAATCTTAAGCAGAGTCTTCGCTGAGGGTAGAGCCCAACGCAGGACTCAATCTCATCACCCGGAGATCATGACCTGAGCTGAAACTGAAATCAAGAGTCAGAGGCCTAACTGCACCACCCAGGAGCCCCATGTTCTGTGAACAGTTTTATCCAAGTTCATTATAAAGCGGAAAGGCTGGTATTGTTTTTGAGAATTAAAGCAACAGCAATAGCAAGAGCAAAAGAAAGGCCCAAAACGGGCAAGAGGTGGGGGCGCAAAAATCTAAGGAATCACACATACCTGGATCTAAAGGACATTCGTTCAGTTTAGCAAATTCTGCTGGCGTCTTCCCCGTAAGAACACAGTTTGAACTACGCAGCATTATGGGCATTCTGTTGAAAGAAAAAAAAAAAAAAAAAGAAAAGAATTATATAAAGATGGTCACTGGCGAAAGAGGTGAAAAGAGGAGGAAACGTGCCCTGTACACATCACCAAGGGGTCTGCATTCCTCTTGGACATTTTTATTCATTTTTTAAAGATTTTATTTATTTGACAGAGAGAGACACAGCGAGAGGGAACACAAGCAGGGGGAGTGGGAGAGGGAGAAGCAGGCTTCCCGCCGAGCACGGAGCCTGATGCAGGGCTTGATCCCAGGACCCTGAGATCACGACCTGAGCCAAAGGCAGACAGGCAGACGCTTAATGATTGAGCCACCTAGGCGGCCCTCTCAGGCAGACAAGTGGCAGTTACATTAAGAGCCAAGTGAAATGAAGCACTTCCTTAGGTACGCGGCTCTTCTAGTTCAGAGAATAAAAACTCAAATGTTTGTTTCCTTAAACTTTGCAGACAGACTTTGGTAATAATCAGAAATTGCAGCAACTCTTCACCCATGGTAAGCAAAGGGACTGCCATTCAGTATGAAGAAATACCACAATGAACAAAGTGTGAGGAACAGAGACTATCAAGACTTACCAGGCAATTTTAAGAACTAAGGAAAACTACATGTGAAAAATACTAATTTAAAAATCTATGAATAGACTGAATAATAGATTTGCCCCTGGATGCAGACAGAATTATTGAGCTGCAAAAGAAAACTGAAAAAACTGTTGAGACTGTATGTCAGAAAGACAAAGAGAAGGAATGTATGACAAAGTTTAAGAGACATGGAAAAGACATAGTGAAAAGGTCTCATATTCATCTAATCAGATTCTAGATGGAAAAAATACAACCGGCAAGGAGTCCTATTCAAAAAGATGGTGGCCGTGGACTTTCAAAAATGTAGGAAAGCCGGGCGCCTGGGTGGCTCAGTCGTTAGGTGTCTGCCTTCGGCTCAGGTCATGATCCCGGGGTCCTGGGATCGAGTCCCATATCGAGCTCCCTGCTCGGCGGGAAGCCTGCTTCTCCCTCTCCCACTCCCCCTGCTTGTGTTCCTGCTCTCGCTATCTCTCTCTCTGTTAAATAAATAAATAAAATCTTTAAAAAAAAAAAAAAAATGTAGGAAAGCCATAAACCCACACATATCTAATCCACGCATATCTAATCATATCTACACAGAATAAATAAAAAGAAAGCCACCTCAAAACACACCATAGTCAAGATACAATCATCGAAGACAAAGAGAAGATTTAAAACCCAGAGAGAAGAACAGGCCACTTACCAAACAGGGAGGGATGACTAGACAGACAGGGGCCCACCTGCAATGAAGGAGGGATGGGCGGGGCGGGGGGGTGGGCAGTGCAAAGTGCGGAGAGAGAACTGGCACCTAAATGGTGCATTCTGTTAGGGCATCATCCAGAATGAGGTCCACATGAGGAGATTTTCAGACAAAACTGGAAGTCCAGAGTTTTTAAAAAATAGTGTCTAAAGTTGATGTACCAAGAAATAGAGGTATATACCTAGCATTTAAAGTTACAGATGCGGGCGCCTGGGTGGCTCAGTTGGTTAAGCGACTGCCTTCGGCTCAGGTCATGATCCTGGAGTCCTGGGATCGAGTCCCGCATCGGGCTCCCTGCTCAGCAGGGAGTCTGCTTCTCCCTCTGACCCTCCTCCCTCTCATGCTCTCTGTCTCTCATTCTCTGTCTCTCAAATAAAAAAAAAAAAGAATAAAGTTACAGATGCAATAACCACCAGAATAAGAGACATGGTCATGAGATAGGAACGGGACTGGGGTGAGGAACAGGGGAGGCTATTGCTTTGTATCTCAAGTGCTCTCATGTACTATTTGATTTGTTACCAAGTAGGAATATTACTTGGATTAAATCTTTTTCGCTCAAAAAAAAACCCAAAAACAAAAAAACCCCCAAACCCACAACCTTTACATGAGGTCATGTATAATGTGGTTACTGCATGGTACATACAAGCACTCTGATCCACAAAGGTCACTTGCATGAGTGCAGTAAATGCAATCACCTCTCCCAGAGTCTGGCACACAGCAGGTATTCACCAAATACTGGTTACGTGCACGCCCTGCCTGCCTCCTCTTAACTAGAATGTAAACCCTAAATTGTACTAGTGATGCTTTGCGCCTGTCTTCCCAGTCTGCCCTTCACAATATTCAATCTGGGAAATTATCAATGATCCAAGATTTAACTGGACACGACTATGGTCCATACGTGAGAAAGAAAGAAAGAAGATCTGAACACTGATAAACAGTCCTGCTAAGACGAAGATTAATATTCTAATATCTATCCCAACTTATTTTCCTGACTGAAGAGTGAGGACAGGAGTGATACACACAGCCCCCTCCTTTGGGAGACTATAGGGGAAGGATCTGTTAAACCTGTGTGTTTCCACGTTACTCTGGACCTCTCCATCATAGCACTTACCAAGTGGTACCACAGTTACTTCAGCCTGCCTTCCCTGGCAGCTGGGGATGAACACAGCCAACTTAGTTGTGTCTAAGCATCTTCTGCTGACCCGAGCACCCAGCATAGTGCAGGACAAGTGACAGGCAACTGATGCATACATGCTGAACCAATGGGTATTTATTAAGCTCTTAGCACTTTTTCTTTCTTTTTTTTTTTTTTTTAAGATTTTATTTATTTGTATGACAGAGAGAGACACAGCGAGAGAGGGAACACAAGCAGGGATAGCGGGAGAGGGAGAAGCAGGCTTCCCGCGGAGCAGGGAGCCCGATGCGGGGCTCGATCCCAGGACCCTGGGATCATGACCTGAGCCGAAGGCAGACGCTTAACGAGTGAGCCACCCAGGTGCCCCAAGCTCTTAGCACTTTTGAAGGAGGGGTAAAAACACTTGGGCAGGAACTGTTTGCACTAAGTTTAAAGTCCAACGCCATTATCAGATTCACAATATTGTGGGTTTTGTCCATTTCGACAGGTGAGTCAGTGTATTTTCCTAACTAGGAAAAGCAGACTGCAACAATGCAAGCAGATGCGATCTATCATTTCCAAACCTGTTCCAGGCAAATAAGTAACTTCTCTCTTAAATACCGCTACACTGGAAACAGTTCAACTTCCAAGAAAAGTCAAACTTAAAATACACATGAATCTACCAAGAAGACTAGCCCAGGAGAGTTCACTGAAATGCTATCTTACCTAATGTTTCCCTAATAGCTGGGATTTCAGGAGGAAATGGTAGCATTTTCCTTAGCTTTACAGAAAAGATTTCACAATGAAAAAGCAGCACCACCACCGCGGTGTGCTGGCCACTGCTCTGAGCGCTCCCTGGGCTGACTCACGGGGTCCCCAGAAAGACTCCCATGAAGTAGGCACTGTTTCCACATTTTTCGGGTGAGGAAATGGGGCAAAGGAGACTGCAGTACTTGCTCAAGGTCACCCACAGGGCTAGAATGCAGGCAGTGAGGCTCCAACCCGGACATCATTTCCCACCTGCCAATGGGTAAGGCGTTCCGGATGATCCTCTGGCTGCCTCGGGTATATTCAATATCCACTGTGATGGGGGCAGAGTACGTCATGTCCCGCAAACGGCACTGAAAGACAACCAGACAGTCACTGCTCCTCCTGCCTGGAAAAGAAAGGGTCCGGAAGCCTCCAAGAGCTCCATTCCTGGTAGAAGTATAGTCCACACTGAACTGAGCTGTTCCAGGTGCTGCCGTAAGGGCCCCAGGAGTGACAAGCCTGCCTTCTCCATGTGGGGAATGATGCCAGCCACTGACCCAGACACCCCCAGGGCATCTCTGCCCCGGCCAGCCCAGAAACGACAGAATAACTCTGGTACTGACTGTCTTCTCGCTACCCGATGCCATCCCCGGTCTGCTCCCATGTTCAAAGCAATCAGATTGTTCCTTGAAAATTGGGTCCATGGAAAGTAATCAATGTGGTTACCTCATTCGAAAAGTTAACAGCCAGTATAATACCTAAAGTATACACACACACAAACTAAAAAATTTAAACTATACTTCCTTTTATTCTCCAAATAAACTAACTCTATCACGAAGTTCCTTCACAAGCGGTATCCTATAGCACAAATCATTCAACACATCCTATTAACAATTTCTGCATCTTTTGGGGAACTTTAGAAACTACTGCTGTGTGCTTTAGTGAGGCGATGACTCGCTAAATGATGCCCTTACCTGAGCCATGATCAAACACAGCAAACCCCACCAAAATCTTGATGATCTCCTGTTTTATTGATGGTCATCAGGTGGCTTGCATTCTTAAAAAGAGAATTTCTCTGAACATCGACCATGCATTTCATGGTACTGCATCCTCTGCCTTCAATTGAACCAAAGACAGATTTAAACTTTTTCTTTCTTTCCCAGTGCCTGGGATCTTAAAATATTAGATATCTCTATTAATGATGAGTGAAAATTGCTTATTTTATATTTAATTAGATTGAGCCTCAGTCTTCCGGCCACACCAAAGGTGATGTAGCACGGAGGTTCAGAGTGTGCACCCTGCCGCCTGGGCTCAAATCCTGGCTCTACCACTTAAGTTCTGAATAACCCTTCTGCGCCTTGGTCTCCTCATATGTAAAGAGGGAATGGAATAATTTTAATTCCTAAGAGTACAAATATGTATTTTTAGAATAGTGCCCGCTAGAGGCACTACCTCTAATGCCCGTGATGGGCAAATATTTGTGTATTTCAACAAACTCCTCTCCTTCAAATGGAAATGAAATTTGACAGAGGTGGTAAAAATGGGGACCCTTTCCATGGGCCCCAAACTACCCCGTACGGGCCTCTGGTCCCCCTCCGCCTCTCTGTCATCACAGGAGTGGGGCTGTGCTGGGGGATCTGCAGGGCCAACACCTGCCACTCCTACCATGGGCCCCTGACTGCCCACCCACCTGCTCTCCCACTCTCTCCGTCTCTCCAAGGATCAAAATCCCTCCAAGAAATCTTCGTGCCCTCTCTCCCTAACGGAAATAATGCCCGTGTGTTTTCTCCAACATCAGGAAGAATGATTATGACAACTGTGGCCTCAGGCTTCTCGAACTACCTCAAAATACTTTGTCTTCTCTCTACTCTACACCTGGTAATATAATTCAGAAGATGACTTGGAAATTGCTAACTGGTGCCTAGTTCTTAAAAAATTGGAAAACTCCAGCAAAACGGACTGGGGAAGTGGCAAAAGTGAAAGTGGTTATTACACTTCCCAACATTCCAAACCTCGCCACTTCCTACTCAACACAACTTCCCTTCCCGCGCCTACCTCACCCTTCCAGGCATTCCAGTGAGCAACCCCTGGTGTCTGTTTCATGTGCTCTGTTATTTTACTCTCGCCACAGAGTATGAACTCCTTGAGGAAGGAGAGGGTCTCATTTCTTTTGTCTCTCTCAATGCTGAGGCACAAAATACATGTTCAACTGACACTCGATGCTCCGTGATTAAGTAACACCAACACTTAGCTGTGTGAAATGTCTGGTTCCATGACCATGCTTCCCATCTAACGTCGCTCAGACAACAACCCTAACATTCTAACAACTTATTGTTTAGTAAAGAAAGGTTCCTCTGCCATTTTCCCTAATTGCTTAACATTTTAGCTTTACGTTAACACAAACTACATAAATCTATAAAAATCATTTTTTTTCCTAAATCAATTCCAAATTATGGACACTAAGTGGAAGAATTTTCAGAGGAATCTAGAATGTGTTAAAAGCCAATAAACAAGCCTGTTCTATAACCCTTTGTCTGCAGCTCTGCTAAAATCCTGGTATTCAAATTTTCTTCCCATCCATCTCTTCTAACAGACTCTGAGCCCTGCCCTTGGTCTCCTCTGCCTAAAACAATGCCTGCTGACCCTCAAAAAATGTGCTCAGTAACCTCAGCAAAAGCACAGCACACGGTCCTAGGCACAAGTGGCTGGCTGGGGCAGGGGTGAGGGAAGGGCTGCTCAGAAGCAGGGACGCAGACAGGACACAGTTACATAACAGCCCACGTTAGCTAGGATTCAATGACAAACTAAATCATGCTGAATTACTTCTAAATACAGTTATTATATAAATGCTAATTTATTTTGGTTATCTTTGTCTCATAGGAGATATTTTCCCCCTGTTTTTAAATCATTCTA
This sequence comes from Mirounga leonina, assembly GCF_011800145.1. Taxonomy (NCBI): domain Eukaryota; kingdom Metazoa; phylum Chordata; class Mammalia; order Carnivora; family Phocidae; genus Mirounga; species Mirounga leonina. The sequence continues at coordinate 12,629,177 of NW_023270739.1, forward strand.
AGAGCATATGTTAAGGGCAAAGACTCTGTGAGTTAAGGCAAACAAATTCAATTATGGTAAGGCAGATAATTACCTCATGAGGGGATACTGGTCTAGTTACATTGAAGCTTTCTTCAACATCAGGAAGCCCCACATAGATATTAAGATACCTGAAAAACAAATTATTCCATGACCAATTATACCGTTTCAAAGAACATATAAACAAACAAGCTATTTTCCTCCCAAATATAAGGATTATACTTTGACAAATACTTACCTTGCTAAGAATGACAAACAAGTTAAAAATTATAATTTGAGATCTTCTTGACGTGATAGTACATAGAGCTCTGCCAAGGAAGGAAAATACCATCAAAGTCTTTTTTAAGAAATTACTATAAATCTCTTTTTAAAAATACTGGAAAGATAGCTCTCTGAAGATAATATTTAATGAAAAGAGCTATTATTCATGTAAGAAAGAAGAGGTTATAAGGGGGGAAAAATACAGCTCTTCCTTGACTTACAGCAGGGGTACAGGCCAATAAACCCATCATCAGTTGAAAAGACTATTAAGTCAAAAATTCATTTAATATACCTCACCTACCAACCATCAGAGCTTAGCCCGGCCCCTACCGTGAATGTGCTCAGAATAATTACATTAGCTTATAGTTGGGGAAAATCATTTAACATGGAGCCTGCCTATTTGAAAATAAAGTATTAACTACCTCATGCAATTCATTGAATACTGTACAGAGAGTGGAAAACAGAATGATTATGTGTCAGCTGTTGACCCTTGTGCCTGGGGGGTTGGCGGGAGCTGTGGCCACACTGCCCAGGGTCACAAGTGGATTGTGCAGCATATTGCTAGCCTGGAAAAATTCAAAATTCAAAATTCAAAGTACAGCTTCTACCGACTGGGTCTAGTTTTCACACCATCGTAAAGTTGAAAACTTGTTAAGTTGAACCACTGTAAATCAGGGACCATCTCTATGCGCTCACTATGGCAAAAGAAATAGGAAGAAAGCAGAAACTAATGAGATTGGTGACCTACTGGGAGTGTCTGGCAAGAGGGTGGAAAGAATTGGAAGGGGAGTGACAACTTCCTGAAAATACTTTTTTCTATAGGTCTCTTACAATCACGTGTCACACACTCAAAAAGCAAATGCATAATTAAAATCGACCAGGACGCAGAAGGGGACCCAAAATGGAATACAAACGCCACAGCCTTACAAATGAGTAATGTGACTGCACTCAGAAGGTGGGAAAGGAAACGAGTCTGAGTAGCTTTTGAAACAGTATTTTGCTCAGATGCTGTAGAGATAAAGACAAAAAAAGCAATATAGAGATATTGTACTCTACTTAGTAAATTTTATTCTCACAGAGGTTATCAATTAGGAATTCTGAAACTATGTATATTCTAGGACTGAATAAATAGGTACAAATAGTGTGGATAATGAGAGCTAGGTTTCTCATTTTAGGGATAGATCTTACAAAAAAGGAAAGAGGTCAGTTAGAATGAGTCCTGTGGAGCTGGACTGAAATAGGAGTTATCAGTATGCTGGTTTTTTATATAAAAACGGATAGCATATGGAAATACCAATGTATGCATGCATGTTAGTTATACACACGTTTCCTTGCTCCATCCACCAAGGCTTTAGTATCCCTATCTTGGTTTTTAAACACTATTGTCCAGAAAAGGAGACTAGCGCTCCCTGGGAAATGGCTGATTCCAGGCTGACACAGGGAAAACACCACATCAACCACATCCCACGGCACCAGAAAGTAAAGTAGTGCTTGAAAATTAACTGGGGTGTGCTGAAATGACACAGCAGTCAACTTGAAGACTCTCCAATGGCCAAAGCAGGGACAATTTGACCAGAAAAATGACACTATTAGATTATGATCCATAGATTAAAATATACATGAGTTTACATTAATATAAATAAAATTAAAGAAATAAAGAAAAAGTTCTTCCCTCCAATAGAATTCCAGCACTAACGTACTAGGAATGATGGCAAGAAAGCCTCACCAAGCAGTAATTGTTATAAGAACCATCCTTGATGCTAAAATTAGTGGGTAAGCTATGTGCATAGTATCAAAGGATCTCCCCCGAAGACACTTATTACAAAAGGAAAAAGAGGGGCGCCTGGGTGGCTCAGTCGGTTAAGCGACTGCCTTCGGCTCAGGTCATGATCCTGGAGTCCCGGGATCGAGTCCCGCATCGGGCTCCCTGCTCGGCGGGGAGTCTGCTTCTCCCTCTGACCCTCCCCCCTCTCATGCTCTCTCTATCTCATTCTCTCTCTCAAATAAATAAATAAAATCTTTAAAAAAAAAAAAGGAAAAATAGTATATTACAGTGGACAAAACCTGCATATACCACCTTAATCAAGTGAACAAAGGTAAAACCACCAAGAGTAGAATATGCTGAAACCTGTAACCACTGACACAATGCAGGGAAGATGGCACAAAACATTCTGTGCCAAAAATGCGTAAGCCAACTGAATCATGAGCAAACCTCAAACAAACCCAAATCGAAGGACGTCCTACAAAACAATGGATCAGAATTCTTCAAAAGTGTCAAGGTGATAAAAGACCAAGAAAGTATGAGGAACTGTCACAGGCTGGGGGAAGCTAAAGAGACATGAGAACTAATCATCATGTCGGGCTCTGGATTGAATCCTGGGCCAGAAAAAAGACATGAGTGGGAAAGCTTGAAACGAGACGTGCAGAGTGGTTGACAGTATTGTATGAGTGCTAATTGCCTGGGCCTGCTAATTGTGGTTTGGTTATGTAAGATGTTAATATTAGCACAGGCTGGGTGAAGGATAATATGGAACTCCTTGTACTATTTTGGTAATTTTTCTCTAAGTTTAAAATTGTTCTAAAAAATGTTTAAACCTAATAGTTTCAGTACCTCTCAAGCATAGCTCGTTATAATTAGTTTACCAATTAAAAATTGAATACTTTTCTTATGAACCAGATAAAGACAGTTATTTTGATAGAGTTTTGGTAACAACCACATTCACTTTAAAAAATGTTAGATGTAATCAAAGCAGCAAATCAATAGTAGCTGATTCCTTACTTTAGGTACCACATGGGGTCGGCATCGCTTGTGACCTTTTCGTTGGCTTTCATGATCTTCTTTATCTGCAGGGGAAAGAGCACCATTAGGAACATCTCTGGCTTCCATCAGTTCTAGTCTCTCTACTTTTTTTTTTTTTTTTTTTTTTTTTTTAAGTAGGATCCACACCCAATGTGGGGCTCAAACTCACGACCCCGAGATCGAGTCACGTGCTCTACTGACTGAGCCCGCCAGACACCCCTCTCTGCTTCCAAGCCCTGCTGCTTACCTCCACGTTAATGAAATAGTTGAATGAATCTATATGCTGTTTTACAAGGCCTTTCACCTAAACACACAAAAAATACAAAGTAGGTTAGCAACAATACAGCATACTATGTCATAGACTCTAACCACAGGTAACCTTCAGATTCTTCTCAAAACCAAAGTGAGAAAAAAAAATCCACAAATATCACTTAGTAGAACTTTACATTTATGTGTCCTCATTCCATTTCTACTCCATCCTAATATACCCTCAAATTTTCCTCCTTGAGAATCAATCCGGCCCCTGGAATTCAAGATAGGGGTATTTGAACATACCTAATGACTCCCCATAAGCTAACAAATGAGGCAAGATTTTCTCTGCATATTTCCAATTTACAAAAATCCAAGAAACAAAATACAGCAATTGAGCATTGTTTCTTCAACCCTCAAAAACGCCTGTTTTCTTTTCTGTTTTACCCTATCCGGGCAATTTCAAAACTCAGATCACTTATAGAAGACCAAGGGGGGGGAATGAGGATCTTTATTAAGAAAATTGAAAATCACTGCATTTGAAATTGAAAGGCAGGTGAAACTCAGGGAACCTAAGAGCAGACACCAGCCAGCAGAGACTGCCCTTTCATCTCAGAAGTCAAAGACAACCGTGCAGAGAAAAGTGTGGTGTGCTATGGAAAACACTGAAACGGGGCTCCTGGGTGGCTCAGTCGTTAAGCGTCTGCCTTCGGCTCAGGTCATGATCCTAGGGTCCTGGGATCGAGCCCCGCGTCGGGCTCCCTGCTCGGCGGGAAGCCTGTTTCTCCCTTTCCCACTCTCCCCGCTTGTGTTCCCGCTCTCGCTAACTCTCTGTCAAATAAATAAATAAAATCTTTAAAAAAAAAAAAAAAAAAAGGAAAACACTGAAACAATAACACAGGCTCCAAAGTGTTAGAATTTAGAAGGCCTGTACGTGTTTTTTTTTTTTAATATTAATCTTCAAGCACAATGGGTTCAGCACTACTAGAACATTCCTAACACATAATCAGAGCCTTTGCTTTAGCAACACTTCCTTATTTAGGATCTCACTGGCTTACAAAACAACCATCCCATTTAGAAGCAGTCCTAATTACTGGGGAAAAGAAATTCAACCTTATATAATGATCTGATGTCTACCTTCCTCCAGTTTCCACCTCCTGGACTTAACTGTCCTTCTGGAGAGAAAGGCCTGCTCTTAGTCCGTTTATTTATAACTTTCCTTCATGTTGTCACATTCAGGATGACCTATTCAACTATGTCTCACATGCATGCCTTCCAGACCCTTCCTTCAGCAGCAGATGGCCTGCTCCTGGGCGTGCTTCAGTTGGTCAATGTTCCTCCTAATATGGGCACACTGAACTCACTGACAAGGTTCTCGACAGTCTGACCAGCATACAATGGGGCTACTGCCTCCCTCATTCTGGATACCACACCACCACTATTTATTAAAAAAAAAAAAAAATCAAGGCCACGTTACCGACTCATCAACTAAAACTCAAAAGGTAATGCTTATCTTCACAAAACAACGCTATCATGTCAAACACAGCCAATCTGGTATTTGTACGAAACCAAGTACAGGGATTTACATTTGTCCCTCTTCACTGCTGTCATCCCAGCCTAAGAACTGAGTCTTGAGTCTGTTGGCTAACAGCGTTGGCAGCCTTATAAGCTTTACGCATCTGTCTTTAGTTATGTATTAAAATCTTTATACCTTTATTCTTAGGCAAATATATTTCAACGTGGTCTGAGTAAAGGAAAATCCCAACTTTGAGTGAATGAATGAATGAATGAAATGACCAGTCTTAAGTCTCTACTGAATTCTCACTCTCTTCTTGGACCGTGTGCCATCATTTGTCTCCTCTTTTTTGAATCATAAATACCACCCTTTCTCCTCTGCTTATATATACTTCCTTAAGAAAAAAAAGTTGTAACTAAAAAAACAAACAAACAAACCCTTCCCTTCCCTTGACCTTATTACCATTTTATTTCATTCTTGGTCACTCTTCTTAAAACCCCTTTAACAGCTTCCTATTGCTGTTAGAAGAAAAGCCAACATCCTTAACGAGGCTTTCAAATCTGGCCAGCAATCTGGCCCTGACAGCCTCCCCAGAACCACAACCAGCACTCTCCCTTCTGCCTACAACGCAGAACTAAGTCAGATAAGCCTCTACGGATTTTTCAAAGTCTCCATGCTTCCATTTAGCATGCTTTCAACATCCATCCACGTTGTAGTATGCATCAGCACTTGATTTCTTCTTATTGCCAAATAATAATCCACTGCAGAACCATTGTATGGATATCCCAGATTTTATTTATCCATCTGCCAGTTGATGGCCATTTGGGTTGTTTTTACTTTTTGGCTATTATGAACATGTGTTCACAACTTTTGTGTGGACATGTGTTTTCATTTCTCTTGAGTAAGTAGGAGCAGAATTGCTGGATTATATGGTAACTCTGTTTGACCATCTGAGGAACTGCCAGGCTGCTATCCAAAGCGGTTGCAATATTTTACATTCCCACCAGTAGGGTTCTAGTTTCCCCAGATCCTCATCAACATTTGTTTATTACCTTTCTCTTTGATTACTGCCATCCTAATGGGTGTCAAGTGAGCGATCACTGCGGTACACCCTACGTCTCAGCTTATGCTCTTTAAAAGTGAACTGAAGTCCTGCACTAACCTTATATTCAGCAGTTCCTGTGACTATGCACTCATCCATTCCAGCCAAACAGACTGGTCACCGTTCCTCACAGACACTGTGGAGGCTCCCCTTGAGTGCTTTTATCATGGCGTGCTCTCTGCATTAGACCTTTCAGCCTACTTAAATCCTGTCCTCCCAGGATGGGGTTTCCGTCTCACCTCGTCTGGGAGACCTTCTCTGACCACCTGTGGCATCACTCTTTTGCCAACCCCACTTTGCTCTGCATATACTACTTCCTATCTCTAAAATTAGGTGACCACTCTCCCAACCAGCCCCTTACATGTGGTCAGGGAAACTGCCTTATAATTCCTTCTATTTCTAAAATACAGCAAATTACAGAGTTGTGCAAAGTCAAAAATTATTAGTTGGTGATAAACACTTAATCTTTAAGAAAGACGAATTTAACTTTTTTCATTTGAAAAATAACCGACTATTATTAAATGTTAAACAAATTACCTTTAAAAACGCTGGAAGCAGCCTCCATTTTTCCTGCAAACCAACACAACAGGGGTATCAGCACTCTGTGCCAGCAACCGCAATATTTTTATAAGAAGTTATTTTAATTTACCAAAAATGACTTACTTTATCACAGAAAGCAAAAGAAAGTAAAACAAAATGAAAAGAACAATTTTAAAATTGTAACCACTTTTATGGAAATCCTAGATGTGTGTGGGTGCATTCAAATATATATATATACACACACATATACCACCTATTTCTTAAACAGAATATACTTTAATCTTTTAATGAGTTAAGGTTCCAAGCACTTTTCATACATTATTTTATTGTCATGACACCTCCTGAGCAAGCTGGGTTTGCCAGTTTGAGACAGGGAAAGTTAGTTTCAGAGTCCTGGGAAACTGGATCTCTTGGCCCAAAAAGAGTTCTTTCTCCTTCCCATTCTTTCCCAGCTAGTGTCTGGTCAAAGCTCATCTCATCAAAGGATCTGCTTTGATGAGGACTGCATACATGATGTTCATCTCCTACATTAAATACCTGCAAACTCACATACTGCTCCAGTTCTTAGGCCTGCTTTTTAATACCTTCCTGAGGTTGTACAGGGCTGAGATGATAAGTCTCTTTTCATGTATGGCATCTACTCTGCTAATGAGAAATCTGACAAACGGTTAGATAGATACAAGTCTAAAGTAAGGATACACAGTTTCTGAGTAAGGGCCTAAGGACCACACAGGACCCGGCAGCAGCTATAAAAACTCTTGACTTTCACTCTGAGTGACATAAGAAGCATCAGAAGGTTCTGAGCAGAAGAGTGATGGGATGTTGACTCATCTTAACTGGATCACTCTAGCTGCTGGGTTGAGAACAGACAAGGTTAGAAGCAGAGAAATGACTCAGGAGTTTATTGAAATACTCCAGGCCAATGGTTAACAGTACAGATAGTGAGAAACTGTAGTTAGGAGACACAGTCAAAGCCAATAGGACTTGATCAAAGATTAGATAGAGACTCTGAAAAAGAAGAGTCAGGACCAACCCCCCAGAGTTGCCATTTATGGAGAGGAGGAGGCAGGGATACTGCTGAGCAGCAGGGTTAGGTGTGGAAGGGCTATCAGGAATTTGGCTAGGAGCATGTTAAGTTTGATATATCCATTAGACAGTCAGGGGGAGATGGCAAAGAGACAACAAACAGGGGTCTGGTGCTTGGAAAGAGAGTGGCCTAAAGATACAAATTACGGAGAGGTCCACGAATGGAGGACAATTAAAGCCACATAATGGATGAGATCACCTAAGGAGCGTGGATGGGGAAGAGTTCCATGCAGTGAGATCACAAACACTCCAATATGTAGAGGGGAGCAGCAGAAGGCAGATCCAGCAAGAAGAGTGACAGGAGTGGTCAGGGAGGGAAGCAAAAACCTCGAGAAAGGAAAACACATTTTTCAAGAAGGAAGAGAGGTGGGGTACACATATGTCTGTATCTTCCTCTCAATGTTGCTGTGGCCCTAAAACTGCTCTAAGAAAAGTCAGTCTGCTAAAAAAAAGCAGGGAGTCAGGCAAAACTAATCTATGATGACAGAAATCAAATAAGTTCAAAAGGGTTCATAAGGGAACTTTCTGGGGTGATGGAAATGTTCTAGATCTTATACTGAGTGGTAGTTATTTGGGTATATGTAACTGTCAAAACAAATGTAATTGAACACTTCAGATCTGTGCATTTTATTATATGTAAATCTACAAAGAGGAATGAGAGAAAAATCCAGAAGGAACTATGCGAATAGAGAAGATCTCAGAGCAGAATTGGGAAGGAGGTGGGAATGGTAGGAAAAGAGACTGAAGAAGTAAACAGTGGCCAGACCAAGGAGAACCTTATAAATACGGTTAAGACGTTAGATTTTGCTCTTAAGAGCACAGGGCAGAGGTTGAAGAATTTTAATCATGGGAGCAACACGATCATTGTTGTGTACTTAAACTGATGGTAAAATAAAATAAAACTGATGGCTCTGGCTACAGAGCAGAGAACAGGGGGGAGTGAGACAAGTCAGCAGCCTAGGAAGTAAGAGAGAACAATGGTTCCAACTTGGAGAATAGCGGGAAGTTTCAGATCTAAGTGTACTTAGTAGGCAGGATCCTAAGATGTGATGGTGGATTGGACACGAGAGGGCCAGGAAGAGGAATTGTTATTCCTGATTCAGAAGCCTGGGACTGTGGTTCTGGTTCCTTCACAACCGTGCAAATTCAAGCAAGATATATATAAATCCTTCAGGCTTATCCCTCAGGTCTTCGGAGAAGCAGTCAGTCTGTAGTTAAGAATGAAAACTAAAATCCGACCGCCAGAGTCCAAAATCCAGATCAGCCACTTAACAGCTTTCTGACACTGGATTAATTACGTAACCTCTCTGGGCCTCAAAAATCTTCATTGGCAAAATAGGGTGAAAATAGTACTTATTTCAGAGAATTAAATAATACAATGCACGTTAGGCTTAGATAGAGCCTGTCACATAGCAAGTGGTCAGTAAATGCTGGCTCTTAACTCTTCCAAGAGTTAAAATAAAAAAAATCCAGTATTGCCTGATGATCATCAGTGTACTGCAAAGCACTCATGGATTAAATCTGATGGACTAATCATAATGGACCTCACTAATCTGCCAAATAATTATAAAGAAATTCTTATAATCCAGTAGATTCACAGATCATGTCACTCTCCTGCTTAAACCCTTCAATAGCATCTCATCGCTCCTTCGGAAGTCTTCGGAGGTCTATGGAAGATCCAAACCGTCCCTAGTCAGGACCCTCAACTACCCCTTTCTCATCTCTGTCCCTCCGCTTTTCCTCACTCTAGGTCTACCGGATTGCAATTCCTGAAAAACAGAGGGTCTGACAATCTTACCTACAGCAGTGCTCAAGTGTCCTGTTCCTCTACTTGAAAGTTCTCCCTGGACAATTTCTCCACTTCCCCCGTTCCATGCCAATAAAGACTGAGGCCCAGAGGGGTTGTATGTGCCTTTCCAGAAAGAATTATGTCCACAGCTGAACTTCATTATTCATTAGGGAGCTCACGGGTGGGCACACTTCTGATTATCTGACGAAAGGTATGGGGCTACTCCCCAAAATAGATTTTTTTTTTTTAAACTCAGAAGATATTGATTAAATGTTCAGGGCGTTTAAAATACTCCTGCAGGGCGCCTGGGTGGCTCAATCGGTTAAGCGACTGCCTTCGGCTCAGGTCATGATCCCGGAGTCCCGGGATCGAGTCCCGCATCGGGCTCCCTGCTCTGCGGGGAGCCTGCTTCTCCCTCTCCCACTCCCCCCTCTCCTGCTCTCTCTCTCTCATTCTCTCTCTGAAATAAATAAAATCTTAAAAAATAAAATAAATAAAATAAAATACTCCTGCAGCCCAAACTTGGATGGTTAAAAGGATTACTGGCCCGGAATTCAGAGGATGTGGTTTCACCGCCACGGGCAAATGTGGGACCTCACGAAAGCATCCTCTCTAGCCCCGCGGAGATGCACTACGTGCCCCCAGGTGGGTGCGAGGACCAGTCGTGCCCCGACACACACGAACACCGAAGGGGCCCCCAGCCCAGAGCAGCCAGTGCGCGGGGCTGCTCCGCCCGCCCACCTTCGGCCGAGCGCTACTCGGACGGAGCTAGACCCCTCCACGTGCACGGGGCCGCCCGCTCCGGAAGGGACCCACTCCGGCGCCGTGAGCATGCGCAGAGCTGCCCCCCCCCCCCCCCCCCCGCCGCGAGAGCTTTCGGGGCAACGCCTCCTGCGGACGCTCGCGACCCCTTCCGCTCCCCGCCCGCTGCCCTCACCTCTACAGTGGGGATGGGCGCAGCCAGTTGCTCCGGGCTCAGGTTCCCAAACTCTTCCGCAAGCACGTCCATGGTGCGCTGCTCACGACGAAGGCAGAAACAAGGAGAATCCCCACGCCCGCTTGCGCTGCCCCCAAGTAAACTGCAGCCCCCGCGAGGAGCGGTGCGCGGAGGCCTAAATGGTCCCCGCCGCGCAGGTTAATTGGTGGTGTGACAGAAACGTTCCGCCTGCTCCCGGCCCGAACCTGCGGTGGAACCCGGATGTGGCTGGGGCGAAGCTGGGAAACTGCGCCCCCTGCTGTCGCTTGGAGGTCTCTGCCGGCTAATCTTAACCGGCGGACAGGTTTAGTGCCAATTATTCCATAATTGAGACCAGTAAAGCGTATTGGTTGTAATTTTTTAAATAAGTCAAAGAAAAGGGTAAACGGATAATTTGCGCAACTTGCGCCACCGAGGCAGAGGATTCGTTTAATCCAAACCAAAACTACACGTTGTAGAGTATGGAAAAATAGGACACTTAAATGCTTAGTAGTAGGGAATTGGTTAAAAAAATTATGGTACCTATGTGTGATGGAGTATTAGTCAACCATCAAAATGACCTAAATTGAGGAGGGATTAACTCACTAGAGAGTAGAGCCAACAGGACAGTAATTAAGACAATGTTATATTCTCAAAGGACTGGAGAAAAGATCCGGGAATAAATACCAGGATGTAGAGAAATTTAATATGAAAATATGATATTTTAAATCAGGCAAAGACGGGTTATCCAATAAATGATACTGGAAGAGCTGATTAGCCATTTAGAAAAAAATCTAAGTAAATCCTTTATGGCTTATGTATTTAAATGTTAAAACTTTAAAAGAAAATGTAAGTTGAGTATGTTCGTAAGATTGAGATTGTGAAAGTCTTCGAGGACAGCAACACAGAAATCCTAAAGGGAAATATTCATAGATTTGGTAATATAATTGTAACCATAGTTTTAGGATTCCATGAAAATGTAAAATTTTCTGAACAGGTTTTTTAAAAGATTTTATTTACCTGAGAGAGAGAAAGAGCGAGCGCAAGCAGGAGAGAGGCAGAGGGAGAAGCAGTCTCCCCATTTAGCAAGGACCCCGACATTGGGGCTTGATCCCAGGACCCCAGGATCATGACCTGAGCCAAAGGCAGTCACTTAACCGACTGAGCCGTGCAGGCACCCTTTCTGAACAGATTTTTTAAATTCACCGTGAATAGAGTTCTTTAAAAACACAAGTTGTTAGAAAACAAAGTATTGGATTGGTAGCCCTATTTTAAAGTGAACTCATACAGATCAATAGGAAAAACTCCCATTGGAAGAAAACAGGGCTAAAGATACCAGCAACTGTTTAACTGGTACACAGTTTCCATTTGGGAAGATGTAAAATTTGTGGAATTGGCAGTGGTGAGGATTGCACAACAGGGTGAATGTGCTTAAGGCCGCTGAACTGCATGCTCCAAAATGGTTATAATGGTAAATTTTCTGTATATTTTGCCATAGTAAGTTACGAAAATTTGTAAATATACATTTGCCATTTTCTCGTTGTGAATGTATAACCCTTGCCTGCTGTTTGTTTAATTTCTGAATTAGCAATTCTTAGGAGATACAGGCACTGAAATTTACTTGAAGTAGCTAATTAAAAGAATCTTAACCCTGTGCTTGAAGATCTTACAGTTTACTTAAAGAGACACTTTTACTTTTGTATCATCCTTGTGAATTACCGGAGAGCAGCCTATTTAGAATCTAGCATGGAAGGGGTTGTGAGGTGATTTTTAGATGGCAGAGTTCTCAAGTTTGGCCCAGATGTGTTGGCTTACTGCTCCTAAGTCCTCTTGGCTTTCCACGCTCAAAGTGGTTCTCCAATTTTAGCATCTGAATCAGCTGGAGAACTTAAAACAACCTCAATTTTCATATTAGGCAGGTTTGGGCTGGGGCCTGTAAATTTGTAGTTCCAATAAGTTCCCAGGTGTTGCTGATGCTGCTGGCCCAGTGATCACACTTTGGGAATCACTGTCCAACATAAGACATATCGCTGGATACCATATCCTCTGTTTATGCATCTAGCTCTTCTTCAGACCCGGAGCTCCTGGAACAGGAACTATCTCCTTTGTCTTTGCATTCCCAGGTTCTAACCCATGTTTGTTCCTGAATAAATTTTTGTTGAATAAGTAATTTGAAAGAAAATAATGCAGTGAGTATTAATAAATTTGATATTTCTTGTTTTAAAAAACTTTGTTTTTTTTTTTTAGTTTGTCTTGAGAAGAGATGGATCAGGTAGCAGAGGTCCCAGAATCCTGCATGGGAACAATTAGCTGACGCTGAGTGGTGTCAGGGCCCTTAGACCCCAGCTGCCATGATCCTTGCAACCCTTCCCTTGTTGCACCTGCCTCCCCCCTCCCGCCCCCTCTGCCAGGTATTGGCATTTGCCCCCAGGTCAACCCATGACTTCTTTCTGATGCCCTAAGGAACTGAATTTTTTTTTAAAGATTTATTTATTCATTTGAGAGAGTGAGAATGAGAGAGAGTACATGAGAGGGGGGAGGGTCAGAGGGAGAAGCAGGCTCCTTGCCGAGCAGGGAGCCCGATGCGGGACTCGATCCCGGGAATCCAGGATCATGACCTGAGCCGAAGGCAGTTGCTTAACCAACTGAGCCACCCAGGCGCCCCCTAAGGAACTGAATTTTAAAAACCAATAAGCCAGAAGCAGTCTCCTAAGTTCTCTGTTTCCTGCTGTCACATCGTTTTCTTGAGATATTAGTGCAAAAAGACTCATGGTTTGAGTAGAAGGCTAGGCATTTTGGGAAGGGAAATCTCAGAGGGAAAAATGGCTGACATCTTGGAATACAGTGCTATCACTTAAGTATAAAGTGCTGCAATAGTCAGATGAGAAGGTGACCAATGCCATGGAGAAGTGGGTAGGGGAAATAGGGGCAAAAGAAAGAGGAAGAACAGAGGTGTCCAAGCTGGACTTCCATTTACTGATCATTTACTCTATGCCAGGCATTGGAATAACCACTTTGTGTGCATTCTCTGATGTAATGATCAACTGCTGGGAGGTAAGTATGATTATCTCCACTTGACAGGAGAAAAGACTAAGGTTCATAGGGATTAAGAAATTTGCCAAGCAGAGCTGGAATTTAAATCCATAAATATCTGACCCCAGAGCTCATGCTTTCAACCGCTCTATCATAATACCACACTGAATGGATGGGGTGGCAGAAGACATTTCAAGCAGAGAAAAACAGCATGAGCAATGGCATGAGAGCTTTACACAGCACCACATCCTGACAATTGAGTGTGGTTCTCCATAGGGCTTGTCTATAGGGAAGTGTCTGTCGATGACACTAGAAAGATCTATTGGGGCTGGGCAATTATTGGCCTTTATGCCATGTTAAAGAAATCAGACCTTACTTTGAGAGGCTTCAACATGAAGACACTAGAAATGAAAGAAAAGGATTGTCCTTTCTTCAAAACCTTGATGCATCCAGACTGGGAGAACACATGCGTGATCCTGATTTCTAAACCTGAATAAATTCATAATAGAACTAGCAAAGACTAGAACAATGTTGGGGAAAGAACATGGGCTCTTCAGTCTGGAAAGGCAAAGGCAAAGAGGGAGTCCATGAAGCCATCATTTCACAAACAGCAAGGTGAGGCTGAACATGGACAGAAGCCTCTAATCAGAGAACAACCTGCATTTTGAGCAAGGGTGGATGGTCCAAAAACCTCTTGCTGCCTGACACGCCCACAAGCCCCTTCTTTGAAAAGCCTTGCGTTGTGTCATGAGATCTGGCCATACTGGGAGAACTGATAGGGCCAGGAATCTGCCAAAGACAGCCAGGCAGGGGAGCTGAGGTGGCTTGTCAGGCATGAGACCCCTACCCAACGCAGGAGAGTGGGAGAGAGGAGTGACCATACTGACCAATGGCAGTTAGACCCAATCATTTCTCCCTGGGATGTTATTCATTAAGAAGGACCAGAAGGGAGGGTGCCTGGGTGGCTCAGTTGGTTAAGCGACTGCCTTCGGCTCAGGTCATGATCCTGGAGTCCCAGGATCGAGTCCCGCATCGGTCTCCCTGCTCGGCAGGGAGCCTGCTTCTCCCTCTGCCCCTCCCCCCTCTCATGTGCTCTCTCTCATTCTCTCTCTCTCTCAAATAAATAAATAAAATCTTTAAAAAAAAAAAAAAAAAAGGACCAGAAGGGAGGGCAGCCACAGAAAGAAGCAGAGAAGTAAAACGCCAAGGAAGCTTTTGGAAGCCGTGAGAAATACTTTTGATTGGATGACCTTAGGAAACCTATATAGCAAGTCATTTAAGAGCACACTTTCCAGGGTAAGACTCTTTGGGTTCAAAGACACTCACCAGCTCTGTGACCTTGGACAACTTCCTCGGCCAATCTGGAGTCTCATTTTGCCTGTATGGAAATGGTGATAAAGCCTGCCTCCCAGGGTGTTGTGCAGTTATAGGAGGTCAGGTGTATGAAGTGCTTAGAGTATTCCTTGCCTGCCAGTGCAGCTGCTGAAGACAGATTCTGGGTTTTCTTCTTTATAAAGCCTTGCAATAAATCCCTCGGCCCCTTTCCCTTGAAATCTGAAAGAGGCTAACATAGTAAGCTCAGAGATGAGAAAGAGAAAGCTTCACCCCAAAAATGGAGAACAAGAGGACACAAGTCAGTAATACAAGCATACTTTCTAAAAGATCAAATCAGGTGCGCCTGGGTGGCTCAGTTAAGCGGCTGTCTTCAGGGTCCTGGGATTGAGCCCCACATCGGCTCCCTGCTCAGCGGGGAGCCTGCTTCTCCCTCTCCCACTCCCCCTGCTTGTGTTCCCTTTCTCGCTGTGTCTCTCTCTGTCAAATACATAAATAAAATCTTAAAAAAAATAAAAATAAAAGATCAAATCATAAATGATTACTAGATGCAATTAGAACATGTTGGGTTTGTCACTTTCCTTTGCAGCGGTCACCAAGGACAATTACTGCTGCCTCTGCATACCCTTGAGCTTCTCTGCCAGTGACAACACTGGGCTTAATGAACCATGGTTCTGATGGGACACGACCATTGCTGTTCTGATGTATTTAAGTACTTGACCATCACAGCTCACAGTACTAAAACCTCCTGAAGCTTGAAAGAGATTTAGGACTAATAAATTACAGTTATTTTAACGTATTCTGACGACATTAGGCTTTGGAGTTTGCAGACGATTTTGAATACATTATCTCATTTGATTCTCACAGCATCTCTGTGAGGTAGGGTAGGAAACCGGTAAGGAAATTAAGGAAACTGGCTTGAGTTCATACAGCTATTAAGTGGAGGAAGTGAATTCAAACTCAGGTCTTGTGACTCTCAGTCCCATGTTAACTTTCACTAAACAATGAGTGGAAAATTATGGAACTTAGCGTCCCCAGAGGTGGAACAGGCTGAGCTTCAGTTTCAAGAAGGGTTCGAGTTAGAAATAAAAATATGTTGCACAGGGCGCCTGGGTGGCTCAGTCGGTTGAGCAACTGCCTTCGGCTCAGGTCATGATCCTGGAGTCCCGGGATCGAGTCC